>NW_015388857.1:390686-396052 GCF_001527695.2 Protobothrops mucrosquamatus
CCAAAAGGATTACATGAAAGCTAATGACCCTCATTGTTATTGTTAGTCCGTTTGGTGATATCCACATCCAGTCCCTTTGAAGTAGGCTGAAGGAAGTGAGGGCCATAAAGCCCCTTTGTTCACCCCCTTCCCTTCATCGTATGACAGAATCCAGAGCAGGCAGAAATGCGGGTTTTCATAGTTGATAACTAGAGATGGACTATATTTGGATTCTGACATCTTGTTAAGTGTCTCTCAAAAGAAAACTGGGAATATGTGGGGAAAATGAATGACTCTCCTATTAGAGCTCTCTAACCTTCTCATACACTTTAACAGAATTCCTTAGAGACTGAAGGGAGTCAAGCTAGTCAAAACAAGTTGCATTTCTGGCAAACCAAGAGTTGGCTTTGCTTTAGGATGCTCCTGTGGGTGAAGTTCCTGAAAAGAACCACTAGATGGCAAACTGAGCCTAGACAGGAAAAGGATTTCTATCCCATCAAAGATAATAGTTTTTCTCCCCATCATTCAAAACTGGTTCTTATCTCGCAAGGCTAGAGGACCTGTGAAAGTCCTGCCTTGCTTTTCAGCCATACTGGCACTGGTCATACTGGCATCCTGACAGCTTGTTCAAGATTTAATCTAGGATGGCTTTTGGCATACCAGGTATTTGCTGAAAAATGCTGTTTGTAGAAATTCTGGAAAAGTCCAACACATGGGGCAAAGAAATGCTGAGGTAACAGGGGGTGTATTAAGGAAGCTGTTGGTACTTATCTGCCCTCCAGGTTGGACCCAAGCAAAGGCAGACAAAATCTGAGATGATTAAGGATGCAACTGTCTCTACAGTGACCTTGGGAAGAAACTGCTAATTCAGGGTCAATTTATATCTGATTGGGGAAAAAACCCAACAACTCAGACTGCATTTGGTATCTTGAGTTAGATATAATATATTAGTTATAGCTTTTCAATCTGCAAAAATAAAAGATCTGTGCAACATGGATGTTGATAGGAGAAAATTAAAAATGTAAAATTTACCAATGAACTTCCTCAACATTTACCTATTTGATTTAGATCCCACCTTTTCAATCAGCAGCACACACAACACTCCCTCATCTAATTTTCCCCAAAGCAACAATGGGTAGACTGGATTAGGAGAGAGTAACTGACTTAAAGTCACCCAGTGAGCTTCCAAGGCTCAGGGCAGATTGGAACCCAGAATCTCCTGACTTTTAGTCTAACACAGAACTATTGGCTCACTTGGGAGTTTTACACATGTGAGATGTGGCTGCTCAACTCCAGTGGATGTCACAAATACGAGTCATGAATTTAAAATTTAGCCTCAGAATTAAAACTGAGCACTTCGTCCAAGTTTATTAACCTCTTATATAAAGCAGCTACTGAATGAAAAGATGATTGGAGGATCAGTGCTTTTACTAGATAAATACTATTTACCCTATAAAAAAGCATACATCCAATCTATAGTTGCAAGAGGCTCACGGGAACAGTAATTTCTAAGAGCTAATTGCCAGCATCTCTACCTCAGTTTCAGATCTCTGCTGTCCTCCTAACAATATTTATTTATTTGTTAAATTTATTTGTTGCCTATCTCACTGTGGGGCTACTTTACATGTCTCTCTCTCACTCTCACTCTCACTCTCTTTGATTTGTATCCTGCCCATGCTCACAACTTGCAAATAGATATTATTGTTGATGACGTATCAGAAATGTCCTTAATAGGTAACCTTCAACTTGTTTAATGGCAGCTTTGAAAAGAATGCTTTGCAGTCACTTCTAGTCATTGTAAAATGTTGTGCTTCCACCCCCCCATAGTCACCTGACCACATTTTGGGCACTTGGCAACCAACTCACAACTACAACTGCAGGGTGCGGTAACCACAGGGCTGCGATTTGCAATTTCCTGCAATATGGGAGAATGGATTTGCTCTTATGATGGGGTGATTTTTATTTATATTTATTTGTATCCTGCCTTTATTATTTTTAGAAATAACTCAAGGTGGTGAACATATCCAGAACACTCTCCTATTTTCCCCCCACAACAACCCTGTGAGGTGGGTTAGGCAGAGAGTAACTAGCCCAAAGTCCCCAATTGACTTTCATGGCTAAGGTGAGACTTAAACTCAGGGTCTCCTGTTTTCTAGCCTAATGCCTTAATCACTAGACCAAACTGATTTGCTTAACAACTCTATGATTTGGACTTACAGCCATGTGATTCTCTTAATGATTGCCATAAAAATGATTCTAAATTGGGGTTGATCACAGTATGCCTCAACTTAATGAGGGATGAAATTTATGAGTGAAGTGAATTGGGAAGTGGTCCCAATTTTGGTTGCGAGTTGAGGATTATCTGTAAAAAAAAAAGCATAGCCATTTGATGTTCCTTTTCATTAATTTTGAGCAAGTGCACCTTCTCCCCCCTTTGTTAAACTGTTGTAATTTGTTATGCCATATCATTTATCAAAGTACATCAGCCTTTCCCAGCCTGAGGCTTTCCAGATGTGTTAAGTGTTATGGTCCCAACACATCTAGAGGATAACCGCCTGAAGAAGGCTGTCAAAATCTGAAAGACGGGAGGCACCAAACAAGGAAAATAAACTTTATTTCATGCTAAGCATTTTAGAAACTGCCCCTTTATGAGCTATCTGTTTGCACTCTAGTTTTATGGTACTATTTAAGGCTGATAACTTAAGCAATCAAGCAATTGTATTAATTAACCTAATCCACTTTTTTCAAACACTGTTGAATTATGAAAAGCTAGCTAGATTAATAAACCTTTATTTTTAGTACACATACTTAAAAAAAAACCCAATGTCTGGCAGCCTACATCTTACAACAGGCATTTCTTGTCACATATAGAGAAAAGATTGCTTTTCTAATTTGTGTAATCCCCACTATTTTAAATCCCAAAACCCGAAAGATGATCTTAATTTCTGTTGTAAAGCTACAAATAATCCTTGTTTAGCAATTGTCTTGTTTAGTAAAGTTCACAGTTAGGACAGAAAAAGTATATTACCAGTCCCTTAGGACCTCCGCAGATCTGTAAAGCAATGGAAAGCTGAGGTATGATCATAAGTACAGTTGCGGTTCCCCTTAATGACTGCTTTGCTTAATGAACAAGTGTCCGCTCCCACTTGTAGTCACTAAATGAGGACTCCCTGCATTCCGATTCTCAGCAAATATCATATATCCAAAGAAACTCCCATTGACTTTACTTATGCACAAGTAACTGCACAAAAGATTACACCGTTAATTCATTAACTGATTGCAGATTATATAATTAATAAATTTAACCAACTGGAAGCTTAAGGGAATATTTTTCTAGCTCTCTGCAATTCAGGTTCCTTTATGTTTTCACCACCTCCGTTTCCTCATCCTGACCGATTCTGTTCTGCTGAAGGCTTCTGTGAAATTCGAAAGTATTTATTCTGGCCGCAACATGGTGAAGCAAGATATAGATATTGCATGTGTTATCCCTAAAGATCTGGGGTGAGATCTGCCTGCATTAAGATGGCAAGTTTCTCTCCTGACCCCAAGAACCTCTCTTTTAGCCCCCTCTCACCAAACTCAGGTGTCCCCTGCCTTTTCTCTCCCTTTCCCCCAGGCCTTCAGCGTTCACACTTTCTCATTAAGCAGCTGTCTCTCTCCTGCCAATTCCAGCAGGCTGAGGCAGACTAACCGGTTCCTTTGCCAGGAGGAGAGGAACAGTGAGGGAAGGAGGGGGTGCCTTTGTCCTGACAGGGTTCCCCCACACCTGTCAGCCCACCCACCTGTGTGCATGGACCCCCAAGGACAAGTAGCATGCAACCTCCCCCTCCTCTGGCTCAGACTGTCCCCTCTTGCACCCTTAGTCATGTACCCCAATATTTTACAATTTGACCTCTATTCTTAGACTCCCAGAGGCAGGTCTGGCTGTCAAGAGGCCGCGACTGATTTATGTGGGGAAGAGTTCTGCTTCTCCAAGCAGCTGCAAGGGGAGAACAGCAGCAGACAGGGCTGTGCATGATGGTAGTAATTGAAAGAGAGATGCAAACGACTTCCGGTGGTTTGGCAGCTGCCGAAGGAGGCTTTTTGACAGCCTCCCATCCGGGACTGTGTAAAAATCGCCAAAACAGCGCGCATCAGCTGTTTGGCGATTTGAAACTTCTCTCCGGGCAAAGGAGAGAAGGAGAGCTTACTCTAGAGTAGGAGTCGAGTTCCCTAGCCTCCCTGGGGGCTCCCAGTGAGGCGAAGGTGTGAACTCCTCCGGAGCTCAGAGTTTCTCCGCAGATCGGGACGTCTTCGCTATTTAGCGAAGCCAGACGCCGTCTCCACCTCTGATCTTTTTTTTCGAACTTAACTGTGAGTAATATTAACAGACGGAGCTGACTAGGAAACTTGGACTTTTTATGATGAAATTAAAACTTTGACTCGAAGATTAAAGTACTCTTCTCAAATGACTGAAATCGAAAGTTAACTTTTTTGGGGGAAAAAAATGGCTGCGGCTTAGCCGCTTCTTTGTTCTAAAGAGACACTTTCACTTTCCTTCCGGTTGTGGATTGTCACATTGTTAAGACTGTAAAGAATTTTTAAAAATTAAGGAAAAATTAAAGGAAAATTTGTTTGATCTTTAGCTACTTTGGATTGTATATTAAGACTTTTTTTAAACTCAAGAATGGCTTCTAAACGAGGTGCAGCTGCTGCAGCACCTAAGCCAGCTGCTTCTTCTCCAGCTGTACAGACTACGCATCAGAGAGCAAAAACTCCTCCACCCTCCTCACCACCTTATATTACTTTAAAGGATCTGCAGGATTCTTTGATGCAGATGTCTAAACAAATAGTGCAACAAATGAGAGTGGAGACAGAAGAACTTCTTGCTAAAAAGAATGATGATTTGTGTGAGAGCATGTCTCAAATCTTTCAGGGCTTTGCTTTTCATATGGAGCGTATAGAGACTTGTGTGGAGGAAGTGGGGGAAAAATGGAAGGGGTGGAGGAGAGAATGGAAAAAGTAGAAGAGAGTATAGAGATTACTCAAAATGACATTGTAATGACACAATTCAGAGAGATGGAATATGCAATAAGAATCAGAGGCCTGCGAGAGGATGCACAGGAGAAATTGAGAGAAGAGGTATCAGCTGCCTTAGCGTTGGTTTTAGACTGCGACCCTGAAATTATCTATGGAGAGATTGAAAAACTATTCAGGGTCAATTCATGGGTCGCACGTCAGAGAAAACAGCCTAGGGATGTTGTTGTTTATTTTTCTAGAAAAACACGTCGAAATGAAATTATACAGGCCTTTTACCAACAGAGATTTCAGATTGCTGCTCAGGATATTATACTTTTGAAAGAAATACCTTCAAAGATTTTAAGAAAAAGAAAGGAGTTTGCTTTCTT
>NW_015388857.1:402356-403774 GCF_001527695.2 Protobothrops mucrosquamatus
AAAAAAAAATTAATAAAAAAAAAAAAGAAAAGAAAGAGAGATGCAAACAAACCATTTCTAAAGGAATCTACACTGCATTAAAATGCCAAAGTTAGCATGGGTAAAATCCCTGTCCAGATTGTTAGAAATTGGAAGGCAATCATTGCAGGATATTGGGATTAATCTTACATTCATCTAGGTGCACTTTACTAAGCCCATTTCGAGAAGCGTTGCGATAATCTACCCTCCCCACATAAATCTGGTGGAATAATAAACTGGTAGATAATTTTTATATGCTCCTTGCAGCAAGAAGGGAAGTGAAATTGTCACTGTTGGATTTCATAATATTAAAAGCTCGTCTGTAACTACCATACAGGACATATAAACCTAACTTGTCTTACCCACTTCCATAAGTAAATCTGGAATTCTGAATATTAGGAGACTGTTAATTAACATTTGTAAAGCTACCTCTAGAGTCGTCAAAACTATCTATTTCTTACTTAAAAAAAATACTAATTAATGGATTTTAAAAAAATAAAGGGGGGGGAAGGGGAATAAGGACATATTTACTCCTGTTGCAATTTGAATAATAAACTTCCCACTCCTTCTGCATTCACTCTGAAATCTCGTTTATATGGGTAAGCTGACCAGATCCGACCGCAAAAATATGGACAATTAATAAGCGTTATGTCATATTTAGAAAACTTGTTTTTTTTCTTTTATTGTCCAGATTTTTGTAGCCCAGATGTGATTGATCTGAAATGGGAAAAGATTGCGCAAAGAGGTTTATTTATTTATTGTAGTCAAATCCCACTTTGTACTATCGCATTTAGGATTGGATTAAGTGACTTGTGTGATCTTTTCCTGTTTCCAGAATCTTGGATATCAATACAAGTATCTGTTCCTTGGTGATTTACAACAATGAGCAATTGCTGGTTTGTTGTTGGTTTGCCAAGGGATATCAGTAGTCTACCATTCCTGAAAGGGGCCCTTGGATCATCTCAACGCACAACCACAATGCTTTTCTAGCAAGGCCAAATCAATATTTGACTGCCAGTTGAGTTACACAAATCCAGTCATATAATATACGCAGGCATACATCTTTTCTTAGTGGATCTAAAATTCCTGGTTATTTTTCATAAACCACGCACTAAAAGGATAGGGAAAATTAATTTGTTTACTACTCCTTAGCACGCTTGATTAATTAAGTGCCAGGTTAGTTAACAGGAATTTAGAGTTGCGGGGACTTCCGGTGGCAGGCGCCTTCGCTGGACGCAGCTGTTTGCTGCTCCCGCCTGTTTCTGCGTAAAAGCCGTTTTGACAGCCTGCATCAGCTGTCAAACGGCTTGATACCTTTCCCCTGGGCATAGGGGGATAGGTGAGCTGCCCGAGGTAGGAGTTGAGTTCCCGAGTCGTCCCTTGTGGACGATGTAGGTGAG
>NW_015388857.1:411950-417553 GCF_001527695.2 Protobothrops mucrosquamatus
TTGACAGTGTCTTTTAAGGCATCTTGTAAATCTTTCAGTGTTAAAGCTGGCATTGGAGGAGAGGGTGGGGGAGTAGGTTTTGTTTGCTGTGATATCTGTACAGCTGGAGAAGAAGAGCTCAAGCCTTTCTGAGGAGGAAAAGTTCCCCCACGCTTTGAAGCCATTTTACTTTCTCTTCCCCTCTTCTCTGATTTAATTTATATAATACAATGTCCAATAAAATTTTCTTAAGACTGCCACAAAAAGCAAAAACAAATAGTTTGCTCACCTACAGTACCAATAGCTCTGAAGCAATAATAATCCAGCAGAAAGTGAAAGCCAAAGTAAAAGTCCTCAGTAAATGAAAGTCTCTATTAAAGAGCAAAACGCCCTTCCACGGCCATTTTTTCTTTTTTTTTTTTTCTTCTTCTTAAGCTTTAAATCTCAATGGAGAAGTTATTAAAATCAGAGCTGAAGGCTCATATCCATGCAGCTTCCAAGCACCTGGATCGCTCTGTCTGCTCCCAAAAGTTACTCACGATCTCCCATAAGCAGAGGTTGAATCCGTGTCTGGCTTCGTTCATAGAACGGAGGCAGCCCGAAGCGCGGAGAAATCCCTGACTCTGGGGGAACTCACCTCCGCCCCCACAGCTATAAAACTGTGAGAGCTCGGGAGTTCTACCCCTATCAGGGAAACTCTCCCCCCTCCCCTTTGCCCAGGGAAGGGGATTCCAAGCCGCGGAGCAGCTGTTTGACGCTGCTCCTGCAGCTTTTACGCGTCCTCGGGGCGGGCGGTGAAAGGGAAAGCCGCCATCGGCACAGGAATTCAAACCGGAAGTCGGGAGTGACAATTCTTTTCACCCCATTCCTCTTGGGACTTATAATCTAACATTGAGAGGGACCAGGAAGACTGCTGGTGATGGGAGTTGTAGTCCACCACAAGGTGCCTGATTGGGAAAGAATGGGCATATGTAAAGCCCATTGCACTTTTTACCAGTAAAGAGTTGCACACTACATAAGAAAAAAGTACATTTTCTTTCCTCTGTCAGTCTTTGTCTGTTTTTCAAGGGCTGTTTACAAATAAATGCTTTTAAATCAGTTTTGGGGTCCTGGGGCAGGAGGGGGCACTGTTGTAAGTATGTCAAGGGTGCTGAAAGTCTATCTAAAATAAAAGGATCTGCATTGTGAGGAAAGCCCAACTCTCCCTCTGAAACATGGTGAGGGAAGTTAGTCCAGAGAAGGAAATATTAAAAAGGCAAGAAAATATATTTTTCACCAAAAGGATTTTTAAAAGCATTTTTTGAAAAGCAGAAACCAAACCTGGCATCATCTCTTTGCCCCAAGCAGTAGCTAGCCTTATACAAATGCAGATGTAAGACCATCAGGAAGGAAGGTTGGAGCCAGGGAGATCAAGACAAAAGAAACTCTTAAGAGTCATTAGCCCCATCCCCAGGGAAGCAGGAGATGACTTTTGGGACATAATAGGACTAACCATAACCATCAAGTAATACCAGAGAGGCACACCTGGGCTCAGGTCAGAATACGTGACACAGGAAATAGCCTCAAAGTTCATGCCACAGGAACAGGAAGACTTCCAAACAGAGGACTTCTCTCCTCTGTTCTTTCCTGAAGAACCATCTTTCTGCTTCTGCAATAAACTGTAACCATCCTCCCAAAGCAGTCGCCATGTTGCTTATTTAATAATAATAATAATAATAATAATAATAATAATAATAATAATAATAATAATAATAATAATAATAATAATATTCCCGGCTTGGATGAACCAGGATGAAGACTTACTTCTGACAATTTGGCACCCCAGATGGGACTCCAAGCTAACCTCTCCAATGGACTGAGACTGGTAAGCTCCATCTTGCCGGCAGCAGACCCCTTGTGTCTGTAGATGGATTTCCCAGGCCTTGCCCATGTGGAGCTAGGGTAGTAAAGGGAGTTTTGAGAGTTTGAGCTCAAGGGCTGCTTTGGAAAGAAGGTGAAGGTGAGTACCTCTACATTTTAAGTTTAAAGCCCAGGGGAACAAAGAAAATGTGTGTATGTCTGTGTGTGTGAGTGAGAAGACCCTTTTTCCCCAATCACAGTTGGATTTTGCTCCTTCTAGTCTTTCCTAGCCGCAGAAAGGATCTGTTTAATTGGCAGAACCTGGAAAGCATGGGGGTTTGGTCAGAGTGTAGGACCTTTTTTAGGGCAAAGGGAGAGGTGTGAAAATGGAATGGAATGAGTGAATGAGAGAATTGGATTTGGGCAACCAGCTGGTAATGCCCTGTAAGCAAAGCCCACCTATATGAGGTGCCCGTACTCAAGTGCAAAAAGCATAGGTCCTCAGCAGACTCCTAAGTCTGTAAAACTGATAGGTGGTGTGGGAATGGAGGCCGGGTACCTGTGCGCAGGTCCTCCTCGGACAATGTATTTTTGAGGTCCGCAAAACCAAGGGGAGTCCCTAAACTGGAAGGGCCACTTACTCCGTGTAGGGACCGGAGTCCTTCCTGGGCAATTTTTTAGTGCCCAAAAATTGAGGCAGGGCGGCAGGTCTGTTGTCGCTAAGAGCGGCTGGGAAGTGCTGCTGGGAGAAAAAGAGAAACCCGACTGAGCAAGTTTGGACCCCCACATCGGAAGGGGAACACGGTAGCTGCAGTTCGAGGGTTGAAATTAGGACACCAATTAGAGATTTGCTTGAAGCGTGGGACGAGAGGCTGAGTGCCTGTCCTGGAAGAAATGAGCTAGGAAAATTTGTAATGAGTGGGCTTTGCTGAAGGATGAAACTGGGAAACCAATTTGGCTAAATAAAGGTACTTAAAAGGGAAAATAAGATAGTGATTCTCTCTCTCTCTCTCTCTCTCTCTCTCTCTCTCTCTCTCTCTCTCTCTCTCTCTCTCTCTGCCAAGGCTTTTCAACTGGTGGTACGCATACCACTTGTGGTACATTAATGAGTGGCAGGTGGTACGCAGCCTTGCCTAGCCAACTGTAGTGGGGGAGGGAAAGAGCCAGCACAGGCAAGGACTTACAGTGAGAGAGTCCTTTGGAGCTGCAAAGGCCCCAGGCTCACTTCTGGCTCACCCTCCCCCATGAGAAAGGAGGGGGGGTGGAGACAGGAGAGGCTATAAAAGGAGGCAGTTTGGGCAGGAGAGGGAGAGAGAAAAAAAGCAGCAACCTTGGGAGGAGGTGGAGTCAGCTGCACGGAGGAGGAGGAGGAATCAAGCAGGCTGAGGAATCAGGCTGGCCATGAGCCGATCTACAACTGCTGTGGCAGCCACCTGTGCTGGCAGCAGCAAACAGGCAAGAAATGCAGCGGGGGAGGGGTCGCCCTCCAAGAGGAATGAAAAAAGGCAGCAATGGCTGGAGGTGAGGCACGAGGGAGGGAGATGGAGAGTGGAAGGATTCTTATGTGCTTTTGTGACTTTGAAGTTCTGGGATTTGTGCAATGTGGGCTTTGTGTACTTAAGGAGTGTTTGGCAATTTCTATTTGGCTGATGTCTCGTGTTAGCTTCTATTGCTCTGCTGTTGTTAGCTGTAAGTTTTGCTGCAAGGGATTTTGAAGTATTTTTCTCCTGAATGGATTTTGCCTGTAGCATTCATTTACTTATGAATGGAGCCATTTGGGCAGGCTGCCTTAGCCTGCAGCGAGTACTTACATTTTTTGTTCTTCCTTAAGTGCCGGCTGCTCTCCTTACTTTCCTTTCTAGCCAGTAGCTAATTCTTAAAGGGGAATGTGCCTTTTTAAGCTAGTTCACTCAGCAGCTTGTCTTTTGTCTCTGGAGGCCTTTCCTTGTTTGATCAATATATGGAAGAGGGAAAATATTGGGGGGGGGGGTTTCAAATTCTTCCTTCAGAAGGAGATGGGAATGAGAAAAAGGGAGGCAGGGAAGGGAGGGAGGAAAGGAAGTCCCGCCTTAGCACTTGGCCACCAGCAGCTCTGCCATTGACTTTGCTTGTCGAAAGGTTGCAGAAGGGGATCACATGACCCTGGAATACTGTGACCATTATAAATATGAATCAGTTGCCAAGCATCCAAATATAAATCACATGACCCTGGGCATGCTGCAATGGTCATAAGTCATTTCAGTGCAATTGCAACTTTGAACAGGTGTTTTTTTTTGGTCATCAAGTTTTTGACACCTTGCTAGGTGGTACTCATATATTGCCATATCCTAAAAGTGGTACAATCGGTAAAAAGGTTGAAAAGCCGTGATCTATGCAACCACGTGGTATGTTTAAAATGTGTGCCTTCCCTAATTTGAGCTATCTGAAACTTATGGTGGGAATGACTAGGATGTGTAAAACTAAGACTTCTGTTCTCTTGTCTTTGTGTATACATGTTTGTCAAAGTCTTTGTGTGCGAGGGAAATGTGACTATTAACTGTTTCAAATCCAAAGAGAAAAGAATTTTAAATTTTGCTAGAAAGTTTGCTTAAAATAAGCCACAAAAAGGAAATACCTCACTCTGTTTGTCTGGCCAACAAACAGAGTGAAGAAAAATGTGTTTGTTTGTTTGTTTGTTTTCCTCTTTCTCTCTGTGTACTCTTAAGAACAGCCCAAAGTTAGCAGGAGGGAATGTTTTAAATTCATCTGCTAGAAAGATTTCACTCTTGCATTTAATAATGTATAATAAAGTTGGAAGGGACCTTGGAGGTCATCTAGTCCAACCCCCTGCTCAGGCAGAAAACCCTATACGAACTTTATCAAATGCCTTACTGAAGTCTAAGAAAATTATATCCACAGCATTCCTCTAGTCCACTAATTTTGTAACTGGATCAAAGAATGCAGTAAGATGTGTCTAGCATGATCTGTTTTTAACAAACCCATGTTGGCTTTTAGTAATGACTTAGTTTGCCTCTAGGTATTTGCTGATTCTTGTTTGATTATTTTTTCCAGAATCTTCCCAGGTATTGAGGTCAGGATGATGGGTCAGTAGTTTTCTGGATCTGTTCTTTTTTTCTTTTTTTGAAGAGGGAAACTACATCAGCTCTTTTCCAGTCCTCTGGTAGTTCCCCAGTGCTCAGGATCTTTGAAAAATATAGTTCAGTGGTTCTGAGATCATATCTGCCAGTTCCTTGAGAACCCTGGGTTATAATCCATCTGGTCCTGGTGATTTGAACTCTTCTAGGCTGGATAAGTGCTCACTTACCGTTTTCTTGCTTATCTTAACTTGTGTTTCTAATCTATTTTTATGGTACTGTTTTTGATAAGTTGGACTGTTTGCTTTTTTATTCTTTTTGATTTTGGTCAGAAGCCTTAGTTCATTTTGAGCCTTAGCTTTCTTCACCTCATCTTTGCAGGCTCAGACTATTTGCTAATATTCTGCTAACCCTCTTATCTTTCAATTTATTAGAGAGTTCTTTATGCAGCCATGCTGGTTTCTTGTGAGAGCTATTATTTTTCTTCTTTGTTGGTATTGTGCTAGACTGGGTTATTTTTTAAATTCCCAAGCTTCTTGAGTTGTTTCCCCTTGAGGATTCTCATCCATGGAATCCCTCCCAAGCCCTCTCAAGTTTATTGAAATTAGCTCTCTTAAAGTCCAAGACTCTAGTTTGACTGTGTTCTATTGTCATGTGCTTCCTATGCACCTTAGTTAGCTGACTAGCAGAAAGTTCATCTATTTCCCCTTT
>NW_015388857.1:417799-420674 GCF_001527695.2 Protobothrops mucrosquamatus
TTAAAAAGCAGAAACCAACTTTGGCTCCAAATCTATCTCTCTGCCCCAAGCAAGACCTAGCCCCATACAAATGCAGATGTAAAACCATCAGAAAGTTGAAGCCAGAGCAATCAAGAAGACAAAGAGAAAATCTGCATGCCCCACCCAAACTCTAGGAGTCATTAGCCCCATCACCTGGGAAGCAGGATATGATAATAGGCTTAAACCACAGATATCAAGGCCTAGAAAAACACTCAGAAATATCCTCAAAGTTCATGCCACAGGAACAGGAAACTATTCCAAACGGGGTAGAGAGGGTATAAAAACCGACTGCCCATGTGCTCTTTCTCTTCTCTCCTCTGCTCTTTCCTGAAGAACCATCTTTCTGCTTCTGCAATAAACTGTAACCTTCTTCCCAAAGCAGTCGCCATGTTTGCTTATTTATTCCCAGCTTGGATGAACCAGGATGAAGACTTACTTCTATCACTGTCTATCCTTTTCCTGAAAAAAAAAATTATGTGTCTATCTACAAGAGCCTTTTGAAGTTCAAGTCTGCTTGTGTGGGGAAATAATTTTCTTAAGTTACTTTTCTTATCCTATCACTAATTGTGAAACTACTTTGAAACTTTTCTGAAACAAATAAGCATTTCTCAATCTCTAAAACTATGTGGTCTATTTTAGAATAAATGTTAAAGGCAGATTCTCCTGCCCCTGGCAAGTTGCATACCTTAAAAATTAGGCTTTTAAAATTATTTGGAGCTTTCAGAATTCTCAAGCTGCGCAGCTGCAAATGTTCAAGTTCAAAAGTGAAACATTTCATGTATGTTCTCTTACCAGAATCCAGCCTTTCTTTTGTCATCTGGGATGTCCTCATTTTGTTTGCCTGATTCTTTAACAACTGCAGTATTAATGTCTTTTCAAAACTGCCTGCAAGCTACCCACCTTCCAATTCTTTTCTTGCCCTTTGTTCTCCATACCTTTTGTCTGCCTCTCCTGGAAGAGTCCACCCAGAAAGGTGGGGAAGACCTTGTTCTTGTATCTTTCAGCCCTGCCCCCAAACCTTTGGAAGCAGAACACACAGACCCAGATGCTGCCTCCCTCCATTTCAGCCATGGAATTGAGTTTTGAATCCAGCCATCCATTAAAAAGCCACCATGCAATCTGAGTGGAACATCTTCCCAAGTCCTACCATTTCCCCAGATGCCTGTGAGAGCTGCAGAAGGAAGGAGTCCTGGAGCCACTGGTGCCATGTGAATCCTCAGAAGAGAAAATTAGACTAAGGGGGGAGGGTGGAAAGTCATTGTAAAACTTTTCTTTCTTGCCCCATTTGTATTGTAACAAGCCAGTTGAATGTATTCATGGAGAGAGGCATTTGGGAATAGTTGACACAAAAAGTACTGAACACCTTGGACTTCTATCTGGTGGGAGGGAAAATTTATCCAGAATGTTTGTATTGCCTGTTTTGTAGAAGTAGCTGCACATACACACACAAACACCATTCATAATCACATTTGAGTCTCTCCACCTACCTTTAGTAAAGTTCCCCAGGCTGATTTTTGCTCTAACTTCAACAGCTGCCTGAATTGCCTCCAGCACAAAAGCTTCTGTTCTTTTACAAATACATATATTATATCGCACACGAACATATTAAGTTTCTCTCTCACACACACACAACTACTGTCCATTTTCAATAAATTACTATCGCTGCTCTCACACGTGTTAGTTATTATATTTTTATTGATTATTTTATTCATTCATTCATTATTCATCACATTAATATAGTGCCAAATCTTGACTTTTATGTCTCCTTTAAAACTCTCTGAAGCCTGTTTATGTGCTAAATATAGCACAAAGCCCACAGTTAATTGCTGAATGTTAGCATTAGTAATAATAAAGGCCAGCAAAAGTTAAAATGGAACTGCCACATTCAGGAACAGTGTACCAGTGGATACTAGTTACTAATGTACCGCTAATGGGCAATAGTGAGGTGGCCTGTAAGCATCAATTGAGACTCTGGGGCTGATCATCTGTAAGCTGCTGGATGAGATCGATCTCGGTGGGATCAAACAACGCTTGAAAAAAGACAACTCTTATCACTTTATCAATCAGTATGCCCATTTCTAACACTTACTTACATGCATAATTGTCTGTTTACTGATGGGGTGCTCACAAATTTGCCCAACTGCAAGAAACACCAAACAAGCAGATGTCTCCATTGTGGCTCACCAATAACTCCTGATCCATGCCACTGATACACTGGCAGAGAGACGGGCATGCTTGACAACGTTTGCTATCTCCCACCTCTCTGAGTGACACATGCGGATGTTTGATGAACATCTGGTTATGTTACTCTATCTGGAGGGTTTTGTAGTATACGTACATTCCTCACCCTGTGGACTGTTCCCACACACACACCTCTGCTCTGCAGAGGTACTTGTGCTTGTACCTATATGGATGTGACTGCACTGAAAAGACAAGGCAAAGTATATTGCTTTGAAGCCCATCCATACATGGTGATAGGGCCCAGAGGGATATACAAGAATGTGAGGCCAAGGCAGAGAAGTTATAGGCCTGTGGTGTGAAGCAACATTTTTACATAGCAGATGTGCAGGATCTGGAGCCTGGTGGCCACATACAAAGCTCCAAGGACCTCAAAGCTATTGATCATTTATTATAGTCACCAATCCAAACAAAATTCTAGATGGTTCCGTCCCAGGCGACTGATGGACCCAGAGAGGTTCCTGACGGAGCTTGGGCCTTATCCGGAGGATCTGGTCCATGACTCGGTGGAAAATCAGACGGCGGCTTGGGAGTCAACTGCCGCCGCTGCATTGGACCGAGTCGTGCCTCTGCGGCCTCTGACCCGGCGTGGGTCTCGACTGGCTCCCTGGTTTTC
>NW_015388857.1:422615-426427 GCF_001527695.2 Protobothrops mucrosquamatus
GGGAGGATTTTATTTGGGGTTTATCTTTTAACAATTTGACAGAGACACAACTTTAAAATTTGATTTAATTCGGTTTTATCGGGGGGGAATGTATTTATGTTTTGTTTTAAATATGTTGTGCGCCGCCCTGAGTCCCGCTGGGAGAAGGGCGGCATATAAATTAAATTTATTATTATTATTATTATTATTATTAATCAAAAGCAACAAGAGTGGCTTACAGATTGAAATAAAACACATTAAACCAATAAAATGTATGCCAGTAAATGCAGTAAACTTAAGTTGGGTGTCCCGGGACAACATTTGCTGCATTAGAAGTTGAACTCGGAGGTCTTCATAGCAAAAAGACAGAAAAGCAGCAGCTGCTTCTTGGATCAAGCTCCATTGCAAAGATCTGACAAGTTACAGGTAGTCCTTGACTTACAACAGTTCATTTAGTGACTTTCAAAGTTATAACGGCACTGAAAAAGTGAGTTATGACCGTTTTTCACAATTGCAACCTTTGCAGCATCCTCATGATCATGTGATCAAAATTCAGATGCTTGGAAACTGGTTCATACTTACGACCGTTGTAGCGTCCCGGGGTCATGTGATCACCTTTTGCAACCTTCTGACAAGCAAAGTCAATGGGGAAACCAGATTCACTTAACAACCGGGTTACTAACTTATCCACTGCAGTGGTTGACTTAATAACTGTGGCGAGAAATGTCGTAAAAAGGGGCAAAACTCACTTAACAAATTTTCACTTAACTACAGAAATGTTGGGCTCAATTGTGGTCATAGGTTGAGGACTCCCTGTCGATGTGAAACTTATCAGCTCATCTTTCTAACATCAGGAAAGGGCTGAACTGAATTACCCTGTTAGTGTCCTTAATTATCACTGAAATTATGAACTGCTTGTAAATGTTCATGAAATGAAATGAAAGATTAGACTGAAGGTTTGTCTCACTCCCATCCACCACTTTTCTGAGGACACGCCAGTCACAGGGGTACTGTTGGCTAAATGGCACACTGTCATACAGCAACACTGTGGTGACAGAGGTCTGGGAATGCCGTCTGGCTCCCCCTGGTGGCTCTTTGGATAACTGCTCCAAGGGGGACTCAACTGTGCAGTATCTCCCACCCACCCCCTCACCTGTTGTGCTTCCCCCCTCCTCCGGTCACCCCTGACCTATCCCCAAGCATCCATTCACTCCTCTTAACACATGTGTTGCCATTCCCTTTGGTAGCTGGATGCCAAGAGCAGGAGACAGAAATAGCTGCGCCTGGTAGACTATAGGATGAGAGGAACAAAAGGCAGCACGCCTGGAATCTCAGGCACCCTGCTTCAAACAGGAGCCGGATCAGAGCAGGCTCAATATTTGCCAGGTGCAGCTGGAGGCAGATCTGAGCACAGAGGGGCTGGCGGGAAGAAAGCAATTCCTAGCTGATGGGCTTGGAGGATTGGGTTACTCGGAAGCTGGGGAGGGGGGCACTGGAGAGGAGGTGAGTAAGGAGGGAGCAGCAGAGACTCCCATGGGGCAGAGGGATCCCAAAGTTGGAAAGGGGGCCTTTTTTGTCCCAGTGCAATTAAATGGGCCATATGCAAAGTCTGTGCTTCGGATCATCCCAGAATTTTTTTTCAGGTGAAGATTTCAGAAAGGCTCTGCTATCACATTGCCAAAAAGGTACAGGGAGTCCTCAACATACGACCACAATTGAGCCCAAAATTTACGTTGCTAAGTCAGACATTTATTGAGTTTTCCCGCATTATAACGACTTTTCTTTCCACATTTGTTAAGTGAACCACTGCAGTTGTTAAGTTAGTAACACGGTTGTGAAGTGAATCTGGCTTCCCTGTTGACTTTGCATGTCAGAAGTTTGCAAAAGGGGATCACATGATCCCGGGACACTGCAACCATCATAAATATGAACTGCTTGCCAAGAATCTGAATGTAAATCACATGACCTTGGGGATGCTGCAATGGTTGTAAAGGTAAAAAATGGTCATAAGTCATTTTTTTCACTGCTGTTGTCACTTCGAATGGTCACTAAACGAACTGTTGTCAGTCGAGGACTATCTGTATTGAAAGATCCTTGAAAGTCACTTATGAGGGCCCGAACACTAGTTCTGGGGAAGACCAGGGACAACAGAGCCAAAGAATGGAAAGGCCGTACTCCTGGTGTTTGGGATGTGTCTGTACACCTGTGTGTGCATTTGGTGCATTGAGACTAGCAAAAAATGAGCTCTGCATGTCTAAGGATTCTGTGGCAAACAACAGCTTGTCACCATTCAAGCAAAACATTCCTGCTTAGAAACTGATGTGAAGAACAACACGATGTATCTCTGACTTTCTTCTCCACTTTCTTTCTCTTCTGAACGGCTGAATATGACATGCTGTGTTAGGTTGCCAGTTTGGGTGAAAAGAGAAATGCTGGCAATGCCCTACTGCTTTATGGCAAGTGGACTATAGTTACTTGTTGAGTAGCCTGAAAACATGTATAATAGTCTGTGGCGAAATCATAATTTTAACCATTGTCTATCCCAGGGCTTTTCAACCTTTTTACCGATTGTACCACTTTTAGGATATGGCAATATATGAGTACCACCTAGCAAGGTGTCAAAAACTTGATGACCAAAAAAAAACACCTGTTCAAAGTTGCAATTGCACTGAAATGACTTATGACCATTGCAGCATGCCCAGGGTCATGTGATTTATATTTGGATGCTTGGCAACTGATTCATATTTACAATGGTCACAGTATTCCAGGGTCATGTGATCCCCTTCTGCAACCTTTCGACAAGCAAAGTCAATGGCAGAGCTGCTGGTGGCCAAGTGCTAAGGCGGGACTTCCTTTCCTCCCTCCCTTCCCTGCCTCCCTTTTTCTCATTCCCATCTCCTTCTGAAGGAAGAATTTGAAACCCCCCCCCCAATATTTTCCCTCTTCCATATATTGATCAAACAAGGAAAGGCCTCCAGAGACAAAAGACAAGCTGCTGAGTGAACTAGCTTAAAAAGGCACATTCCCCTTTAAGAATTAGCTACTGGCTAGAAAGGAAAGTAAGGAGAGCAGCCGGCACTTAAGGAAGAACAAAAAATGTAAGTACTGGCTGCAGGCTAAGGCAGCCTGCCCAAATGGCTCCATTCATAAGTAAAGGAATGCTACAGGCAAAATCCATTCAGGAGAAAAATACTTCAAAATCCCTTGCAGCAAAACTTACAGCTAACAACAGCAGAGCAATAGAAGCTAACACGAGACATCAGCCAAATAGAAATTGCCCAACACTCCTTAAGAACACAAAGCCCACATTGCACAAATCCCAGAACTTCAAAGTCACAAAAGCACATAAGAATCCTTCCACTCTCCATCTCCCTCCCTCGTGCCTCACCTCCAGCCATTGCTGCCTTTTTTCATTCCTCTTGGAGGGCGACCCCTCCCCCGCTGCATTTCTTGCCTGTTTGCTGCTGCCAGCACAGGTGGCTGCCACAGCAGTTGTAGATCGGCTCATGGCCAGCCTGCTTGATTCCTCAGCCTGCTTGATTCCTCCTCCTCCTCCTCCGTGCAGCTGACTCCACCTCCTCCCAAGGTTGCTGCTTTTTTTCTCTCTCCCTCTCCTGCCCAAACTGCCTCCTTTTATAGCCTCTCCTGTCTCCACCCCCCCTCCTTTCTCATGGGGGAGGGTGAGCCAGAAGTGAGCCTGGGGCCTTTGCAGCTCCAGAGGACTCTCTCACTGTAAGTCCTTGCCTGTGCTGGCTCTTTCCCTCCCCCACTACAGTTGGCTAGGCAAGGCTGCGTACCACCTGCCACTCATTAATGTACCACAAGTGGTACGC
>NW_015388857.1:428659-435142 GCF_001527695.2 Protobothrops mucrosquamatus
CTTAGCCTGCAGCCAGTACTTACATTTTTTGTTCTTCCTTAAGTGCCGGCTGCTCTCCTTACTTTCCTTTCTAGCCAGTAGCTAATTCTTAAAGGGGAATGTGCCTTTTTAAGCTAGTTCACTCAGCAGCTTGTCTTTTGTCTCTGGAGGCCTTTCCTTGTTTGATCAATATATGGAAGAAGGAAAATATGGGGGGGGGGGGTTCAAATTCTTCCTTCAGAAGGAGATGGGAATGAGAAAAAGGGAGGCAGGGAAGGGAGGGAGGAAAGGAAGTCCCGCCTTAGCACTTGGCCACCAGCAGCTCTGCCATTGACTTTGCTTGTCAAAAGGTTGCAGAAGGGGATCACATGACCCTGGAATACTGTGACCATTATAAATATGAATCAGTTGCCAAGCATCCAAATATAAATCACATGACCCTGAGCATGCTGCAATGGTCATAAGTCATTTCAGTGCAATTGCAACTTTGAACAGGGTTTTTTTTTTGGTCATCAAGTTTTTGACACCTTGCTAGGTGGTACTCATATATTGCCATATCCTAAAAGTGGTACAATCGGTAAAAAGGTTGAAAAGCCCTGCTAAATAGCTTCTTGGATGAGAAGCGAAATGTCTTCAAGGAAAACAAAGCCCAGTTGCCTTTTGAAAAAGCACCTTTGGGACGACCATGACCTGGATGACTGAGAATCTCCATAGCTATTCATAAATATAGGGAGCCTTGCCCAATCTGATGCCCACAAGGTGTTGGGACTGCAACATCCAGAATTCCACAGCTGGCATGCTGTGTGTTCCATCATGCAAGGCAATCTAACAGCTGTGGAATTCTGGGAGTTGTAGTCCCAACATAACTGGAGGGTGCCAGGCTAGAGAAGACTGATACATATGTAGAGGCACTGGAATTACCATTACTGTTTTTGAGCAACTCTAGCTTCAGTTTTTCTTGAATTTCCACATTGCACCCTAGTCCAGGGGTGGCCTTCAGCAGTGGGAAAGGAAGGAGGTGTCCTCTACTGCAGCATCAGTTCTGGGACTCATCAGGGCTAAATTAAAAGGAAAGGGATGTGGCATTGAGTGGGTGGGAAATGGAGATTTTTGAGGCCGGTTCTTGCAGCTGGAGGCCAGATGAAGACAAGGCCTGTCACACTGTCACCATTTGATTTGATTTGCATTCTTCTTAATCCTTAATTAATGGACAGGAAGAGGCAGAAATTGCCACCTGCTCCGCACCCCACACTTGTCCTCCCCTCCGGAACCACCTGTTTGATTAAGAGGGAACTTCCCCAGGGCAGTGTCCTGTGTCCCACATGGGTTAGGAAACAATCTTGCATGGAATTGCCCTGTGCTTGGGTTTCACAAAGGCTAGCCCAGAATAGCTCCAGTTCCCAGCTCACAAGATAAGGCTGGAGATGTTTTGATCTGCAGTTCCCACAGTCGTTTGACATTGACCAGGCTGGCTGGAGCAGATGGCAGCTGAAATCCTACAGGTGGGCCCTGTTGGCTTCTTCCAACTGTGTACAGGTAGCCCTCGACTTACAACTCCAACTGACGACTCCAACATTTCTGTTGCTAATTGAGACAGTTAAGTGAATTTTGTCCCATTTATGACCTTTCATGCCACAGTTGTTACATGAATCATTGCAGTTGTTAAGTTTGTAACACCGTTGTTAAGTGAATCTAGCTTCCCCATTGACTTTGCTTGTCAGAAGGTCGTAAAAGGGGATCACATGACCCGGGAACACTGCAACCGTCATAAATATGAGACAGTTGCCAAGCGGCTGAATTTTGATCACGTGACCATGGGGATGTTGCAATGGTTGTAAGTGTGAAAAATGGTCATAAGTCACTTTTCCCAGTGGCATTATAACTTTGAATAGTCACTAAATGAACTGTTGTAAGTCAAGGACTACCTGTATTAGGCCAGGAAGGCTTGGGATGATCAAAAGTCCATCTCCTCCTGGATTAGTTAGCATTTTATGCCAGCACAGCCACAGAACCTAACCACATTTCTATTCAGTTATGCTCCCAACACTCTTCCCCAATCTGGTGCCCTCAGTGTGATTTGGGGCTTCAACTGTCAGAGTTCCAGCTATCCTGAAAATTTAGTATTATCTTGACACATCTGTGGGGCACTAGCATGAGAAAGCCCACTTATATCTTGGTTGTGTTCACACAATATTTGAAAGTTAGCACACGGTTCAGCCAGTGGCTTACAGGAGACAGTGAACCATAAAGTCACCACTGGATGGATTCATACAACCCTGAGGCATAAACTGGGGAGTGTGTTGTGGGACCACAGCCAAAGCTTTTTCAGAGCTTTCCCTGTCTGCAGTTGGTTAGAGGCCTTCCATATGCAAGGCATATATTATCTATCCTTAGGCCACAACTTTTCAGTAAAAAGTTACAATTCTCTCCTCAACATTTGGAGGGGTACTGAATCTGAATCACAAGGAAAATCTATAGTTATCATGTAGTTTGCCTCTGTGGATTTGTCTTATTCCCTTTTAAAGGCCTCCAAACTAGTGACCACCACTACATCCTGTGGTAGCAAATTCCACAGATTAATGATGCGTTCTGTGGGGTTTTTCTTTTTCTTTTTTTCTTTTGTCTGTCCTAAGTTTCCTGCCAAACTATTTGACTGGATGACCCCAAATTCTAACTTTATAAGGAAGGGTAAAATAAAATGTATCATTTGGGGCCTTTTGCACACATCTAACACTCTCTCCCACTCACAAACATATGTGCACACACATACACACACATGCCACCCAGAGACATCTGCAGAAAAAAAAACACTCAAGATGGCAGCCTCAACATTGCAATTGAGCCCTGTTCCTTTTTTATGTGTACATAAAAAGCTGTGTGGCTGGGGCTTCCGGTTCCGGATTACGGCGCCTTCGGATGAGCGGAGAGAGCTCTCTCTCCGCCGCTCGGTTTCTCTCCATCGGAAGACCCTGGAAAGGGTTGAAAGTTGCCCTGGAGGGGCGATCACGGTTGAGAAGAACCCTCGTTAGATTGCGGAGGGGCGGCAGCCCCTCCGTTTGATCCGAGGCAGCTCCTCAGGACCGACGAAGGAAAGATCGGCCATTAACATGGCCGATCATCAAGTCGCACCAGCCGAAAGCCAAAATAACAACTAAGCACAAAGAAGCACCGTGGAGGATTCGGGTGAGACCCTTCTTTACCTCTCTTTTACCCTAACTACTTTCCTGTGAAAGCTCCTTGAAATTTTTCCCCGCTGTCAATTCAGCGGCATTTGCATACTTGGGAATTTAAACTTTGGAAAGAAAAGGAAAAAACAACTAACTTCAATAACTATAACTGGATTTTTGTCTTGTGGATACCTTGGGTTCCCAAAACTTCCTATTATAGAGACTTAACATCTTTCCTAACTATTAATTTTGGGAAATATCTTTTTTTTCTGTTTTTTTGACTGAATAAAAGGCTATTTGGCATCTGGGAAAAGATTTTGTGGTCTGCTGGGGACATCTTGTGGCGAAACCTGGCATAGCAATTGAAATTTTTTCTTCAATTGTGTCTGTTAACTCCTTTGACTTGCCCTTCATACTATCAAAAAAGATAAGAAGTGGAAACAGCTGGGTGGTGACAACAACTTTTACAAGGTGTGGAGGTGGACATTGCCTGACTCTCACTAAACATAGCCTCCACTAAAGGACTATCTCTAATCACCATGGAAATGGAGGAACTTTATCCACAACTTAACTATAAACTTATCCTTGAAAAAATCCTTGAAGCCACTGAGCTAATGAACTTAAGAGTGAAAGCCAAGGATATTTTCATAAAACTGCAAATTGAACCCCAGACTCCAACTGACCAACTTACAAGTCAAAAAATAACAGAAGAGGAACAATTTAACATCAAAGAGGATACCACACAACAACATGTACAATTTACTGAGAACTTTGATATTCAAACACTGACTTTAACTACAGTACCTGTAATTCCAAAAGCAACAGGAATTGATCAACAAACACACTACATTGAGAATTCAGACAATTTAGATAACCAAACAACAATTACAACACCGGATATGACCTTTTATTCTACCCAGACGGAACTCCAAGAAGAAGAAGAGGACCAGACTGAACTGATGATAAACATGTTAAACTAAACATGGAGATTTGAACTACTAGGGCAACAACCCAATAACTATAAAGGGGCCAGTTCTTTTGAAAGATTGATAACTGGATGTTCTCCCTTGATTCAAACAACAGGTATGGGAATGAAGGGAGACACATCTGAGGTTTTAAAGGCACTGACATGGAAACCGGCCTGGCACAAAAAGAAAGCCAGAGTTAGATTTAAAAATGGGATGTAGAAATCCATCTGATGGGTTAAGCAGCTTTGTAGAGACAATGATTGATTTAATATTTAGGATTTAGATTTATAATGGGAATCAAAATTAACTGTTAAATTATAGCCTTAATTCTTATATGGAAATAGATTTGTGACAATGAAGGACATTTTGTTAGTAAATGAGGAGTTACTAGGATGAGAAACAGAATATATCAGTTAATAAAGTAAAAAGCTAAATTCTGGAACAACATGTGTATTTTAGTAACATTAATTATCTTATAATGAAATGAGGGAAATTAAGGTTATCCGAAGCTTAACATTGGTTATAAAAGGCTAAATTAAAATATGGTAATTGGAATTAAGTAAAACCTTAAAACAGGACTTGGATATGTATAACCAAAATGTTATTGACAAATGTATTGATTGATTGAGCTTTAGCTAGAAATTTATTAATATGAATATGATATAATACTTGTGGGAAATAGAGAGGGAACCGTTATTGATCTAACCCAAAATATACATGAATGATTTTGTTATTGGATTATTGATTACCCTATCACCACGCTGCTTCCTGATTACTTGGATGTAAAAATTTGAAAAATTAATAAAACTTGTATTAAAAAAAAAGCTGTGTGGCTTCAGTCACAGAGTTGCAAGTGCCATTTTGACCTTTTTTTTAAACTTGCCCACCTCAACCTATGGTCACCCATGGTCCCACCTTTATAGCCCATAGGCCGGGGTAGGCAACCTTGGCTCTTTTATGACTTGTGGACTTCAACTCCCAGAATTCCTGAGCCAGCATGGAAATTTGATATCCACTCTTGCTGCGTAGCACAAACGTCACCCATTGGCTTTGGTATATCATTATATGGGTGATGTTTTAATTGGAGCACCAAAGACGCAATCTAATTGGCTTTCAGAAATACAACATGATTTAAGTCTTTATGGAATGCAAGTTGCCCCAGAAAAAATAAAGTTGCATTCTCCCTATCTTCATTTAAGGCATACAATGTTGCAATCTTATTTTGCCCCAGCTTTTCCTCGTTTGAGCCTACCCAAAATTATTTCCTTGGTCAATTTGCAACAATTATTAGGCACCCTTAATTGGGTTTGCTCGTATTTTTCTTTACCTACAAATTTGCTCAGTCCATTATTTGATTTATTGACCAAAGGAAAACAACCTGAAAATTTCATTGTAGTTCCATCATGAGTACTCAATTTGTGGACAGAATTCCACATAAAAATTGTCAGTTAACACTTTTGATTTTTCCTACTAGTAAATTACCTACAGGAGTATTAGCTGTGATAAAAGTACAAAAAATATATTGTATTGAATGACTTTATTTACCCCACACCCCATCCCAAAATGTTTTATATTTTATCCAGGTGGTTGCTGAAATAGTAACCTTAGGACGCACACGAGCTTGCCGTCAAAATGGAACTGATTTAATTAATATTGTTTTTTCTATTCCAAAATCTGATTTTCAATTTTATTTTCAGGATAACTTATCTCTTCAGTATATAGGCTGTATTTCATATCATCTGCCTAAAGATCCTTGACTTGCTTGTTTAATGACTTTTTCTTTTCCTGTCCATCCACTGCTTTCTTCTTCTCCCTTGCCACAAGCTCCTACTGTCTTTTGGAGTAGGAGCTGGAGGGAGAACGAGAGGAGCAATTGCTTACAAGGATCCTCATGATGTTACCTAAAAAGTGTCCTACACTGCAATGCAGTCCTCACCACAATGCTCAGAATTAGCTGCTGCTATCTTGGCTTTTTACACCTTTTCTCAACAGTCTTTTAACTTAATCTCTGACTCTCATTATGTGTGCCAACTTATTTTTAATCTTCCAGGTGCTTACATCATGCCCAGGATTGATCCCAATCTTATGACTTTGTTTTTCCCTTGACAGCAGCTGCTACAAGATATTTTATTTTTCATATGCGCAGTCACTCTTTCCTTCCTGGGCCTATTTTTTTTTTTATGTCTTCCTAATCCCCGTGTTTTTGCCTCTAATCAACTATGGCAAATGGATGTTACCCATATTCTCTTTTTAGCTCCCTGGAAATGTATTCATTTATCTATTGATACCTATTCAGGAACAATTTGGGCCACGCCTTACAACCTGGAATATTGTTTTTACTCATGGCCTTCTCTATAATTCCACGGGTC
>NW_015388858.1:0-3134 GCF_001527695.2 Protobothrops mucrosquamatus
ACGCTGCAATACTCATGAAAGTCAATGACGTTGGACATTTCCCAAGGAGAAGGTGAGTATTATTCCTTCGGACCACACAATAGTTGTTTGAGTAGCTTTGGGCCATTAACCAAAAGAATCTTATTCTTATTCTTACAATAGGCATTGAGATAGCTACAACTGCACAACAAGCAGATCAGTGACTGTGCTAATCAACAAAATAAGGTGAGTTCAGCTCTTGTAATTCTCACTAAAACAAGCAGAGTAACTTTGGATAAATAACCAAGAGACAGTTAATTCTATTCCTACCGCAGTCATGGAAAGTTGTACAGCTGCAAGAAGATGAACAGTGGATAGGTGAGTGAGTAAATCAAAACGAGAAGGTGAGTGGTACTCTGCAATACGCATGAAAGTCAATGACTTTGGACATTTCCCAAGGAGAAGGTGAGTATTATTCCTTCGGACCTCACGATAGTTGGTTGAGTGACTTTGGGCCATTAACCAAGAGAATCTTATTTTTATTCCTACAATAGGCATTGACATAGCTACAACTGCACAACTAGCAGATCAGTGACTGTGCTAATCAACAAAATAAGGTGAATTCAGCTCTTGTAATTCTCACTAAAATAAGCAGAGTAACTTTGGATAAATAACCAAGAGACTGTTAATTCTATTCCTACCGTAGTCATGGAAAGTTCTACAGCTGCAAGAAGACGAACAGTAGATAGGTGAGTCAGTAAATCAAAAGGAGAAGGTGAGTGGTACTCTGCAATACGCATGAATTCAATGACTTTGGACATTTCCCAAGGAGAAGGTGAGTATTATTCCTTCGGACCGCACAATAGTTGGTTGAGTGACTTTGGGCCATTAACCAAGAGAATCTTATTTTTATTCCTATAATAGGCATTGACATAGCTACAACTGCACAACTAGCAGATCAGTGACTGTGCTAATCAACAAAATAAGGTGAGTTCAGCTCTTGCAATTCTCACTAAAATAAGCAGAGTAACTTTTGATATATAACCAAGAGACTGTTAATTCTATCCTACTTTAGTCATGGAAGGTTCTACAGGAGCAAGAAGATGAATAATGGATAGGTAAGTGAGTAAATCAAAAGGAGAAGGTGAGTGATACTCTGCAATACGCATGAAAGTCAATGACTTTGGACTTTTCCCAAGGAGAAGGTGAGTATTATTCCTTCGGACCGCACAATAGTTGGTTGAGTGGCTTTGGGCCATTAACCAAGAGAAACTTATTTTTATTCCTAAAATAGGCATTGAGATAGCTACAACTACACAACTAGCAGATCGGTGACTGTGCTAATCAACAAAATAAGGTGAGTATAGCTCTTGCAATTCTCACTAAAACAAGCAGAGTAACTTTGGATAAATAACCAAGAGACTGTTAATTCTATTACTACTGTAGTCCTGGAAAGTTCTAAATCAGCAAGAAGATGAATAGTGGATAGGTGAGTAAATAAATAAAAAGGAGAAGGTGAGTGGTACTCTGCAATACGCATGAAAGTCAATGACTTTGGATATTTCCTAAAGAGAAGGTGAGTATTATTCCTTTGGACCTCACGATAGTTGGTTGAGTGGCTTTGGGCCATTAACCAAGAGAATCTTATTTTTATTCCTACAATAGGCATTGACATAGCTACAACTGCACAACTAGCAGATCAGTGACTGTGCTAATCAACAAAATAAGGTGAATTCAGCTCTTGTAATTCTCACTAAAATAAGCAGAGTAACTTTGTATAAATAACCAAGAGACTGTTAATTCTATTCCTACCGTAGTCATGGAAAGTTCTACAGCTGCAAAAAGATGAATAGTGGATAGGTGAGTGAGTAAATCAAAAGGAGAAGGTGAGTGGTACTCTGCAATACGCATGAAAGTCAATGACTTTGGACATTTCCCAAGGAGAAGGTGAGTATTATTCCTTCGGACTGCACAATAGTTGGTTGAGTGACTTTGGGCCATTAACCAAGAGAATCTAATTTTTATTCCTATAATAGGCATTGACATAGCTACAACTGCACAACTAGCAGATCAGTGACTGTGCTAATCAACAAAATAAGGTGAGTTCAGCTCTTGCAATTCTCACTAAAATAAGCAGAGTAACTTTTGATATATAACCAAGAGACTGTTAATTCTATCCTACTTTAGTCATGGAAGGTTCTACAGGTGCAAGAAGATGAATAATGGATAGGCAAGTGAGTAAATCAAAAGGAGAAAGTGAGTGGTACTCTGCAATACGCATGAAAGTCAATGACTTTGGACATTTCCCAAGGAGAAGGTGAGTATTATTCCTTCGGCCCGCACAATAGTTGGTTGAGTGGCTTTGGGCCATTAACCAAGAGAATGTTATTTTTATTCATACAATAGGCATTGAGATAGCTACAACTGCAGAACTAGCAGATCAGTGACTGTGCTAATCAACAAAATAAGGTGAGTTCAGATCTTGCAATTCTCACTAAAATAAGCAGAGTAACTTTGGATAAATAACCAAGAGACTGTTAATTCTATTCCTACTGTAGTCATGGAAAGTTCTAAAACTACAAGAAGATGAATAGTGGATAGGTGAGTGAGTAAATCAAAAGGAGAAGGTGAGTGGTACTCTGCAATACGCATGAAAGTCAACAACTTTGGACATTTCCCAAGGAGAAGGTGAGTATTATTCCTTCGGACTGCACAATAGTTGGTTGAGTGGCTTTGGGCCATTAACCAAAAGAATCTTATTCTTATTCTTACAATAGGCATTGAGATAGCTACAAATGCCCAACTAGCAGATTGGTGACTGTCCTAATCAGCAAAATAAGGTGAGTTCAGATCTTGCAATTCTCACTAAAATAAGTAGAGTAACTTTGGATAAATAACCGAGAGACTGTTAATTCTATTCCTAATGTAGTCATGGAAAGTTCTAAAACTACAAGAAGGTGAATAGTGGATAGGTGAGTGAGTAAATCAAAAGGAGAAGGTGAGTGGTACTCTGCAATACGCATGAAAGTCAATGACTTTGGACATTTCCCAAGGAGAAGGTGAGTATTATTCCTTCGGACCGCACAATAGTTGGTTGAGTGGCTTTGGGCCATTAACCAAGAGAATGTTATTTTTATTCCTACAATAGGCATTGAGATAGCTACAACTGCACAACT
>NW_015388858.1:5525-53438 GCF_001527695.2 Protobothrops mucrosquamatus
TTGGGCCATTAACCAAGAGAATGTTATTTTTATTCCTACAATAGGCATTGAGATAGCTACAACTGCACAACTAGCAGATCGGTGACTGTGCTAATCAACAAAATAAGGTGACTTCAGCTCTTGAAATTCTCACTAAAATAAGCAGAGTAACTTTGGATAAATAACCAAGAGACTGTTAATTCTATTCCTAATGTAGTCACTGAAAGTTCTACAGCTGCAAGAAGATGAATAGTGGATAGGTGAGTGAGTAAATCAAAAGGAGAAGGTGAGTGGTACTCTGCAATACGCATGAAAGTCAACAACTTTGGACATTTCCCAAGGAGAAGGTGAGTATTATTCCTTCGGACCGCACAATATTTGGTTGAGTGGCTTTGGGCCATTAACCAAGAGAATGTTATTTTTATTCCTACAATAGGCATTGAGATAGCTACAAATACCCAACTAGCAGATTGGTGACTGTCCTAATCAACAAAATAAGGTGAGTTCAGATCTTGCAATTCTCACTAAAATAAGTAGAGTAACTTTGGATAAATAACCGAGAGACTGTTAATTCTATTCCTAATGTAGTCATGGAAAGTTCTAAAACTACAAAAAGGTGAATAGTGGATAGGTGACTGAGTAAATCAAAAGGAGAAGGTGAGTGGTACTCTGCAATACGCATGAAAGTCAATGACTTTGGACATTTCCCAAGGAGAAGGTGAGTATTATTCCTTCGGACCGCACAATAGTTGGTTGAATGACTTTGGGCCATTAGCCAAGAGAATCTTATTTTTATTCCTACAATAGGCATTGAGATAACTACAACTGCAGAACTAGCAGATCAGTGACTGTGCTAATCAACAAAATAAGGTGAGTTCAGATCTTGCAATTCTCACTAAAATAAGCAGAGTAACTTTGGATAAATAACCAAGAGACTGTTAATTCTATTCCTAATGTAGTCATGGAAAGTTCTAAAACTACAAGAAGATGAATAGTGGATAGGTGAGTGAGTAAATCAAAAGGAGAAGGTGAGTGGTACTCTGCAATACGCATGAAAGTCAATGACTTTGGACTTTTCCTAAGGAGAAGGTGAGTATTATTCCTTCGGACCGCACAATAGTTGGTTGAGTGGCTTTGGGCCAGTAACCCAGAGAATGTTATTTTTATTCCTATAATAGGCATTGAGATAGCTACAACTGCCCAACTAGCAGATCGGTGACTGTCCTAATGAACAAAATAAGGTGAGTTCAGATCTTGTAATTCTCACTAAAATAAGTAGAGTAACTTTGGATAAATAACCAAGAGACTGTTAATTCTATTCCTACTGTAGTCATTGAAAGTTCTACAGCTGCAAGAAGATGAATAGTGGATAGGTGAGTGAGTAAATCAAAAGAAGAAGGTGAGTGGTACTCTGCAATACGCATGAAAGTCAACGACTTTGGACATTTCCCAATGAGAAGGTGAGTATTATTCTTTCGGACCGCACAATAGTTGGTTGAGTGGCTTTGGGCCATTAACCAAGAGAATGTTATTTTTATTCGTACAATAGGCATTGAGATAGCTACAACTGCAGAACTAGCAGATCAGTGACTGTGCTAATCAACAAAATAAGGTGAGTTCAGATCTTGCAATTCTCACTAAAATAAGCAGAGTAACTTTGGATAAATAACCAAGAGACTGTTAATTCTATTCCTACTGTAGTCATGGAAAGTTCTACAGCTGCAAGAAGATGAATAGTGGATAGGTGAATGAGTAAATCAAAAGGAGAAGGTGAGTGGTACTCTGCAATACGCATGAAAGTCAACGACTTTGGACATTTGCCAAGGAGAACGTGAGTATTATTCCTTCGGACCGCACAATAGTTGGTTGAGTGGCTTTGGGCCATTAACCAAGAGAATGTTATTTTTATTCCTACAATAGGCATTGAGATAGCTACAACTGCACAACTAGCAGATCGGTGACTGTGCTAATCAACAAAATAAGGTGACTTCAGCTCTTGAAATTCTCACTAAAATAAGCAGAGTAACTTTGGATAAATAACCAAGAGACTGTTAATTCTATTCCTAATGTAGTCATGGAAAGTTCTAAAACTACAAGAAGGTGAATAGTGGATAGGTGAGTGAGTAAATCAAAAGGAGAAGGTGAGTGGTACTCTGCAATATGCATGAAAGTCAATGACTTTGGACATTTCCCAAGGAGAATGTATTATTCCTTCGGACCGCACGGTAGTTGATTGAGTGACTTTGGGCCATTAACCAAGAGAATCTTATTTTTATTCCTACAATAGGCATTGAGATAACTACAACTGCAGAACTAGCAGATCAGTGACTGTGCTAATCAACAAAATAAGGTGAGTTCAGATCTTGCAATTCTCACTAAAATAAGCAGAGTAACTTTGGATAAATAACCAAGAGACTGTTAATTCTATTCCTACTGTAGTCATTGAAAGTTCTACAGCTGCAAGAAGATGAATAGTGGATAGGTGAGTGAGTAAATCAAAAGCAGAAGGTGAGTGGTACTCTGCAATACGCATGAAAGTCAATGACTTTGGATATTTCCCAAGGGGAATGTGAGTATTATTCCTTCGGACCGCAATATAGTTGGTTGAATGACTTTGGGCCATTAACCAAGAGAATCTTATTTTTATTCCTAAAATAGGCATTGAGATAGCTACAACTGCACAACTGGCAGATCAATGACTTCTTTCAGTAGGTATGGAGATTTCTATTCCTTCATGACTGGCAGAGTTGTGACTGTTAATCAAAAAAAAAAGTGAGTTCTGCTGTTACTATTTTAATGATAATCAGCAGAGTGACTTTGAACCAATAACCAAGAGTTTTATTTCTAATCCTGCAATAGGCATGGTGAGTTCTACAGTTGCAAAAAAGAACAAGTGGTGGATATGTGACTGTATAAATAAAAAAGAGAGAGTGAGTGGTATGCTACAATAAGCATGAAAGCTCAATGAGTTTTGGCAAGTCACAAGTAGAAGTTGAGTTTTATTACTGTAGTGTGGACATTTTTTTGTTGAGTGATTTTGGGCCAATAACCAATAGATTGTTATTTTTATTTTGTCAGTATGGAAGGAGATTTCCACTCCTGTATGGCTAGGAGAATAGTCACTGGGTTAATCAACAAAATAAGGTAAGCTTTGATCTTGCAATTCTCATGATTATCAGCAGAGTGACTTCAGTACAATAACCAAGAAATTGTTATTTCTTTTAGTGTAATAGGCATGGTGAGTTCAAAATGTGCAAAAATAACAAGTGGTAGATAAAATAACAAGTGGTAGAATAAATCCACAGAAGAAGGTGAATGGTATTCTGCAATACTTATGAAAGGTCAGCGATCAAAAGGAGAAGGTGAGTTTTATTCCTGCAGCCCGCACAATATTTGGTTGAGTGAATTGGGCCAATAACCAAGAGATTGTTATTTTTATTCGTTCAATAGGTTTGGAGATATCTATTCCTGCATGACTGGCAGATCACTGACTGCATTAATTAAAAAAGAAGGTGAATTCTGCTCTTGCAATTCTCATGATAATCAGCAGCGTGACTTTGTACCAATAACCAAGATATCCTTCTATCTTTTAGTGCAGTATGAATGGTGAATTCTAGATGTTCAAAAAAGGAATGGTTGATATGTGACCGAGAAAATCAACTGGAGAATTTTTTTTTTGTATTTTACAATACTCATGAAAGGTCAGTGATCACAAGGAAGAGGTGAGTTTTATTCCTGCAGTCAGCACAATTGTTGGTTGAGTGACTGGACCAATAACCAAGAGAATATTATTTCTATTCTTGCAATAGGCATGGTGAATTCTACAATTGCAAAAACCATGAATGGTGGATAAGTGTGTGAATAAATCAATAGGGGAAGGTGAGTAGTACTCTTCAATATGGATGAAAGGTCAAAGTTCGCACCATTGTTTGCTGAGTGACTTTGGGCCAAAACCAAAAGATTGTTACTTTTATTGCTGCAATAGGTATGGTGATTTCTATTCCTGCATAGCTGGCAGATCAGTTATTGTAATAATCAACAAAAGAAAGTGTGTCCTCTTGCAATAATCACGATAATCAGCAGAGTTACTTTGGACCAATAACGACAAAAGAGTGACTTCTGTACCTGCAAAAATCATTACTGGTGGATAAGTGACTTAGTAAAGTAACAGGAGAAAGTGAGTAGCAATCTATAATATGTATGAAAGCTCATGACTTTGGGCACATCACAAGTAGAAGGTGAGTTTTATTCCTGCAATCTGCACAATAGTTGCTTGAGTAACTTTGTGCCAATAACCATAAGATTGTTATTTCTATTCCTGCAATAGGCCTGTTGTGTTCTTCACCTGCAATAAGCACAACTGATGGATAAGTGACTGAGTAAATGAACAAAAGTTTACTTATACTGTCTAATAGTCACAAAAGCTTGGTGAATGACTTTCGGCAGAAGACTAAGAAAAGATGAGTTTTATTCCTGCGATATGCACAACAGCTTGCTGAACGAGCTTGGACCAATGACCAAGAGATTGTTTTTTCTATATTTCAATAGGCATGGTGATTTCTACTTCTGTACAACTGGCATCACATTGACTTTGTTAATCAACAAAAGAAGGTTAATTCTGCTTTTGCAATACCCATGATAGTCAGCAGAGTAACTTTTTGCCAATAATCAAGTAATGGTGACTTCTATTCCTACAATAGGCATTGTGATTTCGACTTCTGCAGTAAGCATGACTGTTGGATAAATTACTAAGTAATCAATAGGAGAAGGTGAGTTCTACTCTCCAATATACATGACAACTGGTTGAGTGACTTTGTGCCAATAACCAAAGATTATTGTTTCTATTCTTTCAATAGGCATGATGAGTTCTACACCTCCAATAAGTATGACTGGTGAATAAGTGACTTTGGGCCAATGTTCAAGAGAAGGTATGTTCTCCTCCTTCAATGTGAATTACAGATGTCTGGTTGACTTCGTGACAGTCAGCAAGATATGATTATTTCTATTCCTGCAATAGGCATGACTGGTGGATAAATGACTGGGTTAATCAAAAGAGAAGATGAGTTCCATTCTTGTAATATTCATGATAACCAGCGGAGTGACTTTGGACCAATAATGAAGAGATGTTTATTTCTATCCCTGTAATAGGTATGCTGAGTTCTTGTTCTTCAATAAGCTCAAGAGGCAGCTAAGTGACTTTGGGCCAAGCATCAGGAAACAATGATTTCTACTCCTGCAGTATGAATGATAGCTGGCTTAATGATTTTGGGCCAATAACCAAGATAAAGTTTCTTCTATTCCAGCAAAAGACATGTTGACTTCTATGCCTGCAATATGCTTGATCAACATCTTAAAGAGTTTTGATCCATCAGCAGGCGAAGGTGTGTTCTACTCCTGTGGCTGAGCGACCTTGGGGCAATCACTAAGAGATCATGACTTGTAGTCCTTCAATAGGCATGGCAAGTCACTGAGTAACTTTGAACCAATAAGCTGTTGACCTTGTGTTGTAGTCCTGTAATTAGCATGACTGGCAGCTTAGTGACTTTGGGCCAATCATTAGGAGACATGAATTCTATTTCTGCAATATACAAAACCGGTGGCTGGGTGAGTTTGGATGGATACCAGTAGACATTGAGTGCCAATCCTTCAATATGCATGACAGAAAGCTGATAAGCAATAGACATTGAGTTCTACTCCTGCCATATGGACAACAGGCTCCTAAGTCACTTTGATCAGATCTCCAGTAGACGGTGAGTTGCAGTCCTGCAATACACATGAAAGTCGACTGGTTGACTTCAATGAGAGGGAGTGAATTCAGGAGCGAGCCGGCAGGCAGCCCAGTTGATTGCAGACAGATGGGATGGAAGGACGGGGAAGGGCTACAGGCACACACACCCAGACATGAAGGGAAACTGGAGAAAATAGGACTCATGATGATAAACAATGGAAGACAGGAGCAACAGGCAGATAAATGGAATGGAAGAGAGGGGAACAGCAGCGTAAGGGAACCTGGGATACTGGATCCAGACCCGCGGCCCAAAGTGAGTGCGGGGGAGCGGCTAGAATCAACGGCAACAACACCAGGAAGGAGAAGATGGACAAGGAGGGGAGGGAGAGAAGTTGTGGAACTGGAGTGCAAACAAGGGGAGGCGGGACAGTTAAGGTCAGTCAGGACGAATGGCCCTATCACACGGTCAATGAATAAGAAACTAGGTTATCAAGGCTTATAAGAGATCTCTCCACCCCCAAGACTTCACTCTGAAGACGCTGACAGTGGATCAGCGAAAGCTACATTTGTTTTAGTATTGTAAATAGTTGCTTTTATTGTTTTAATTTTTTTAACAATAAAGAGCTGATTTATATTCCTCCCGGAGTTCGAAGATTGTGTATTATTGAACACATATGCCTGGGATTCGGATTTTTACAGTCATTAAGGAGATAGATAGATAGATAGATAGATAGATAGATAGATAGATAGATAGATAGATAGATAGATAGATAGATAGATAGATAGATAGATAGATAGATAGATAGATAGATAGATAGATAGATAGATAGATAGATATAATGTCCTATGGTAATATCTTGCATAATATTAGGTAAAGTGTGAAATATCATTTTTTAAAATTTATATGATTTGGCTATGTTTACAGGCTGGTACAGGGGAGAAAAGAGCCATGAAGTTTCCTATTCCAAGAATTTAGTGGCCAGTCCCTTAAAGTCCGTATCCTTAATGCTCAAGGAGAACATGGGTGCTTACTTAGAGGAGCAAGACAAGAGCTTTCACCAGGAAATACTGGACTTTGAACATCATTACCAAGGACATTATAATGAAAACATGATGGGGGACTATATTTGGGGGCTTCTTTGAGAAAGTGATTTGCAGTATAGCCACAAATCTAGAAAATCTACTCATTTCTGAATCCTTTTGAGTGGTTTTGACTGTCTTTGTATATACTACAAGTCTTTGACTATACTACAAGTATAGTTCTTTAACTGCTCAAAAAGATAAAAAATCACCTGTTTTGTCTCTATAAATATAAAACTTTTATAGGCTGTGGTCACAAAATCAAAGTTTGTGATGAATATAGCCATTTTGCATAGGCGTTAGACATAAACAGTTGAAATATAACACTTAGGAGCCATGAACAAAAATTGTATTACATAGTGAATCAATGTTATTTTGTAACTGTGGGACCTGTATGCTGAAAATCAGTTGTTCTAACATAGGAAGAGAGATTTTTCTTTTTTACTCTTCAGATGTTGTGAGTGTCAATTCCACTAATTAAATCATACCAATTCCTGGTGTGTGTATGTGCTAGAATTTTAATTACACAACTCTACATTTCTTCTAGTATAATAAAGGATTTTCCCCCCCAAAAAATGCTACATTTTCTGTCATGTTTATTTTTGTTTTCAAGTTTCTGCAGTTCTGTATTGAACAATTGTATACTTTATGTCCTCAAAGGGAAAGATGTGAATCACTTATCTAATAATCTCATTGAGTTTTAAACCATTTTACTTCCTATGTCTTATTAAAGGCAGGAAAAAACAAAACCAAACCCGGATAAGCAGATATTTTATTTATATTTGAGGTCACTTGGCTTTAATGTGATACAGGGAATATTCATGTTGTCAATGTCAGGTATTTAAATAATGTAAATGTTTACCTTGCTCTGTCAGATCCCTTGGTCAGGAAAACATTTCATAGCTCTGCTGGAATTCTGCCTGTAAATTTAAAAACAAATGAAAAGAAAAAAAAATCTGACAAAGAACTAGGAAAAGAAGGCTAGTACAAATCCCTCTTTCAATGAAATGACTATATGTTGGTGTCAACTCTACGACGAACCTGGCTGCAGCCGTTTTGCTCGTTCTAGGTTGCCAAAAGAATAGGAGGGAATATGGAGGATTTCTACTAGTCTAAACATTTTACTGTCCCATGGGAACCAAGGTCATTTCTGTCTGTTAGATTGGGAGGGGGGCTTGAACATTTCGTTAGAAAGCCCACCAAACTGTTCTATTGGGGAACGTAGCTGATTGCGTAGTATTGGGGTGTGCATAGCATTGGGGTGGGAAGTTCAACTTTGTAATATTGTCTCTCTTTGAAGGGGATTTCAGATTTAGTTTCACTTTTGACCATGCTGATACTATGTAACCAATAAACATGTTCTTTGAGGAAATTTCAAGCCTCAGAGTTCTGATTTGTTTGGTCTTGCCTATTGGAACCTTGACATTAAACCAAGTTGAAATCCCCTTCAAAGAGAGATAATATTACAAATTTGAACTTCCTACCCCAATGCTATTCAATCAGTTTGGTCTTGTCTATCAGAACCTTGATAGTTGGTGGCTTCAAGAATCACAAAACACGAATGCATTAGGGTTCAGATCTTCCTCTTTCCCCCTTTTCTTTTAATTTATCAGCTTTATCAAGACTCCAAACACATAAAAATGTATAAGGGCATATTGCAATTAATATTTGTAAATATGTTTATGCATATTTCTTCTTGTATGCATTATTTTCTGAGTGGGCACATTTTTCTTTTCCTGCAAGCTGGATTTTATACCATTCTGCAGACAATTATAGATTTATTTTTATACATTTCTGAGATGTGAACTGTGCCACAACACCCTCCAAATGCAATGTGTATATTTTAAAACTCTTCTATTTATTCAGAAAGCCTAAAATTTATTCACATAACTGCTTGATGGGGAGAAATTTAAACACTGATTCCCAAATCATTAACACTGGCATTGGATTCTGCTCATTGACCTGTTCATTGAACTAAATACTTAATTCCAAAGTCTATTTTACTCAAAGCACAGTTTGATATGTATTCAGTGAAAGAAAAGCCCTCTGTGCCATATCACAATCTTCTCTTCAGTTTTCGGTTTTTCTGCACTGCAGGCTTTGCCTGTAGGAGTCTCATGTGTAAACAGGTTAGAAATGAAACCAGTGTTTGCATTTCAGCCTCTTCCTCCACTTTGGCTATTACATGTTGTCTACGAATTGCATTTGCCACAGAAAAGAAAGAAAATATTTCAATTTTAACATTTTTCTTCTCCCTTGAACTCGAAGGGGCAAGTAGAACACAGAACGTAGAATAATAGAGTAGGAAGGGACCTTGGAGATTTTCTAGTCCAACCCCCAAGCAGGGGAATCTATACCATTTTAGATAGGTGGCTGTCCAGTCTCTTCTTGAAAGTGTCCAGTGATGAAACACCTACAACTTCTGAATGCAAGGCATTCCACTGGTTGATTGTTCTCATTGCCAGGAAATTTCTTCTTAGTTCTAGGTTGCTTCTCACCTTGTTTAGTTTCTATCTGTTGATTCTTCTCTTGCCTTCTGGCACTTTAGAAAATAGTTCCCCCCCATCTCTCATCTTTCTTCTTGTCAGTTGTCAGCAACAACAACATTAAACCCATCCTTTCACTATGCCTGTATCATCAGTGAATTTCGACAAAAGGATAAGTTGACCATTTCATCAGTGAATTTGTAGAGACACAGAGAGAAACACTTTTTTTTTACCATTCTACTTGAGAATTTATGAAAACTGGTTATGGATTATAATAACCTATAACTGTAAGGAGTAACTGCTTTTAACACACAATTCAAAACACTACTTTTAACACACGACAGAAAAAATAGGTGGAAATTATCTTCCTAATGAGCTGAGACCCTAGGGAGGACAATGTTATGCTTTATGCCTTCAAGAAATGGTGAGTGGTCTGTATTTTCACAGGGTTAATTAAGACCTTGGTTTCCGTTTCAAGAGAGAACTTGTATAGTTTATGGTGAAATACTGTATGAGAATGGTTTTTTTTAATGTGGCTCTATGATAATAATAATAATAATAATAATAATAATAATAATAATAATAATAATAATAATAATAATAATAATAGTAGTAGTAGTAGTAGTAGTAGTAGTAGTAGTAGTAGTGGTAGTAGTAGTAGTAGTAATAGTAGTAGTAAAGTTGGAGGGGACCTTGGAGGTCATCAAATCCAACCCCCTGCTCAGGCAGGTAACCCTATACCGTTTCGGACAAATGGCTGTCCAGTTTCTTCTTAAAAACTTCCAGTGTTGGAGCATTCACCACTTCTGGAGGCAGGTTGTTCCACTGGTTAATTGTTCTAACTTAGTTAGCAGGTTGTTCCCCTTAGTTAATTGTTTCTCCTTAGTTCTAGGTTGCTTCTCTCTTTGGTTAATTTCCACCGTTGCTTCTTGTCCTGCCTTCAGGTGCTTTGGAAAATAGCTTGACTCCCTCTTCTTTGTGGCAGCCCCTGAGATATTGGAATACTGCTATCATGTCCCCCCTTGTCCTTCTCTTTGTTAAACCAGACATACCCAATTCCAGCAATCGTTCCTTATGTGTTTTAGCCTCCAGTCCCCTAATCATCATTGTTGCTCTTCTCTGTACTCTTTCTAGAGTCTCAACATCTTTTTTACATCGTGGTGACCAAAACTGGATGCAGTATTCCAAGTGTGGCCTTACCAAGGCATTGCAAAGTGGTATTAATACTTCACATGATCTTGATTCTATCCCTCTGTTAATGCAGCCTAGAATTCACTTTTAATCTGATCATTATCCAGATTCCAAAATGGCAGGCATCTCAAAAAGATTGGATAAGATTTGTACTTCAGATGTAGCAAAAGAGATATCGAGACATCACATCTAATACATGTTCAGTGAATGCATTAATGCAGTTTCTCTTACCTAAGCTTAACGATAGGTACAGTTGTCATAGGCTATACAAAACCGCTTTATACAAATTAATGGCTGAATTGACGCACATTCAATGTGCATGTATGTGCCCTGTAATGTTTAAGCACAATATTCTTTTGCTTTTGTGGAAGTTCTTTTTTGGAATCTTAAAATACACATTTTCAAACAAAATAGAACCATCTCTGGGCTTCAGCCACTGAACATTCAATACATTTTTAAAAATGCTACAAAGCCCAAGATTATGTATGGATTCTGTCTCAGTGTCTATTTATTTCGCTCCCAATAATGTGGTAGCTCAGGGATAGAAGGCTAAATCTTCTTCCAATCTTAGAAACCATGGCAATAGATTATAATTTCTAATCTAGTCAACTCACTGAGCTCAGTTCAATAAAATATTGTAGTGGTCTCTGATGTATTTCAAAAATTTATGTATTCTTCCACAGTGTCAGATGGAACCAGGCATATCATTATATATAGACTACCTTGGAATATCAGGTTTAAATCCAGATCACATAAGAACTGATGAGCCAGCCAGCATATATTTAAGTGTCTCTGCATTTCTATAGCAGGAGCTGTCAAAGTTAGAAGCTTTGGGCATTTTTATGGAAAGCCTTGGAAAGCTCTTTTGCTGTTGCCTGCCATTACTGATTTGGGCATTCTACTAACAGCAAGGAAGAATATAGAAGTAAAAATAAACACAAAAGACTTCTTACTTTTCCCTACTGTTAGAAGAAATCAGACATAATTGCATGGAAAATTAGTTCAAGAAGGAACGTAGTTAAACCAAGAAAACTACACTTCTAAAAATTACTGTATTTGACAATTGTTCATATGATCATTAAAGCTTCTTTTTGGTTAACACTTCTTTGTAAACTGACCTTTAGTTTGAATATTTTTTTCTTAGCATTTTCCCCCACCGGATGGATAATTTTAGAACTTAAACTACTTCCCCTATCCTAAATTTCAGAAGCAAAGCAGATCTCTGCAAGCCATAGTTCTATGAAAAAGAATTTGCCCCCATTGGATTTTCTGAATTTTTTATTATCTTTGCCTTGAAAAGATATATGTGTCTCTTGTGTGTCCTGCTGATAGATAAAGGGAGCGGGAATGAACAAAAAACACTAAAGATGGTGCTTGTTTCATTAATTCAATACACAAACTCATCCAGTATGCAACGAGCCAGTGGAAAAAAAGTTAATCACACTCTTATTCCATCAGTCCAGTTAAAGTGATAACTAATGGCTAGCTGTACCCTTAGCACTTTAAAAAAAAACCACTATGATTCAAGCCAGCCCCACCTATATAAATCTTATAAACTCTGACTAATCTCATCACAGTGAAGATGAGGTATCACAAAGGTTCTAGAATATGAAATAAAGGTTCTAGAAGCATATCATGTCCTGCTCAAAGTAACTTTCTGAGCACAATCATGAATCATAAAGTATCTGTAAAAAAATCATATTTATTCATTTATTCTTATATGAAGGAATTGTGTGTCTAATATGTAAAAGTAAACAGAAGTTTACTTTTAACATTTATATCGGCATCTTACAAATTTAAATTTGCTGTTAATTACACAAAATGGCTTTGTTTTGATTAGTATATGAAAGTTGTAAATTTTTATCTATATACAGTAAAATAATAATAAAAATAACATTATTGCTTGAGAATGCAGACATTGGTCTATATGTTGCATCCAGATTTCAAATATGTGATACTTTCCAATCAGGCTGCAAGTTTTCCATCTTTGCCCTAAAAGCTGGCACATATATTTGACAATTTTGCATAATTATGCAATTTGACAGTTGACTGTTAATGCCTGCCAAAAATTGAAATAACCCGAAAATGTCAACAGATCCACCATCTTTAAATTTTGAAGGACAGAAACATTGTGAGCATTATCAGCAGAGCAAGAAGGATAATATATTTTTCGATAGATAGGATGTGCAAAAAAAACTCCACGGGAGTCTGTGATGAAAAGTGCTAATTATATTTTGCCTGCCTAAATTATTAAGAGTTTAACCAGGATCAGAAATTAGCATTTGAAATTGTTAGTCTTTAATGTATTATTGCAACAACTATCACTTTAATAATACTTCCACGCTTGGCAATATCAGCAATCTTTGGAAGCTTTACATATTACTGACACTTCTCACATCCCCAAGCTGACTTAAATAGAAGCAACTATCACAGAATAACAGTGATTCTTACACCTATTTTGATATATGGGCTGCATCTGAGTTTTAAAATTATAGAGTGATATTTTTGTCAAAAATATAAAAATTATATATATATAGAAAAATATAGAAAAATGAACACCAAGATAAAAATAAACAAGACCATTTACTATAAACAAGCTTGTAAATAAAAGAGTTACTGAGCTTTCGTCGGCCACACTGCCGACATCATCAGGGTTGGAATGCTAGGTGATTAGGGAGCCTGCCTATATAGCTGCCTGTCTCTGCACCCGGCTGCTCGAGCGCGTCATCGGCCCATTGATTGTGTTAATCTGCAACGTGCTAAGTTGATTCGCATCCGGCAGTCTGTTGGTGGACCCGATAGTTGTGTTCAGATCCTCCATTGCTTTTCTAGCGTGCGTGCAGGCACCTGGGGGGCAGCTGTCAAGCTGTCTCTGCTCCTTATCTTTCTCCCCTCTCATTTTGGAGCGGTCTCTTAATCTGCATTTCAAACCCCCTGTAAGGCTGTCATCTTTTCCTAAGGCCACTGTTGTTTCGCCCGTAGCACCCTCTCCCCAATCCTGCGAAGAACAGCTGTTCAGATGTTCCTGCTCCCTATTCCCCCCTTTTTGTCTCTCCTTCTGAGCCGCTTCCGCGCGTCCGTTTTCAACACCTGATCTTGACACATCGTTAGTTTGTCGTCTCCTCCCATAGCAGCCAGGATTCGCATTTTTAATGTTATTAAAAACTTAGCTTTTGTCAGCGTCTACTAACATCATCAGAGTTCTAGCCAGGATTGAGAATCATGTTCTTATAGTTTTTGTGACGCCAAGCATTTAGCTAATGACCGTGTTACTGATCTATTCAGCTCCCTCCCCCCTGTAGTTAATTGCTGTGTTGTTTCTGTCGCACTCGTATATACGTTTATTTGGGGGGGATTAATGGGAATTTGATTTACAGGTTGACTCCAAAGAATGGAATTAAATAAATTGCATTAAAATTCAAATCTCTTTTCCTCCCTCCCTTTTCTTTCCCCACATTCCTTGTAGGTGTGAATTGAGCAGAGGGCAGTAAGTAATAGGGTTAAAGTATATATGTTCCAAATATGAATCAGTAGTACAAACACAGCACTTCTTTAATATTAATTAAAGTATCAATTCTTCTTTGAGGCTTCATGACAGTCTGGCTCATATGGATGCTTTCAGGAATCAACACTTCCAATGCATAGCAGAAAGCAGCTATGTTCATTTTAGTTCTGAAATATTTCTAAATCACTTTCAAGGTATATGAAGTAAATAATAATAGTTGGAATGGATCTATTGGGGAACATGCCTTGGTCAGAGTCCAGAGGACTTAAACCAATCATCACCAGATGAATTTGCAGTTGGATGGCCAACCATAGTTAATGTGTAGTCCTACATCTACTTGAAGGGATGCAAACAGTGCTGATTTAGGACCAGTACTCTTCAACATCTTCATAAATTACCTAGATGAGAAGATAGAAGGGGTACTCATCAAATTTGTAGATGACACTAAGCTAGTGTGAATTCCTAAGAGGATAGACTCAAGATTCATAGGGATCTTTATAGACTTGGGCATTGGGCCCTATCCAACAAGATACAGTTCAGTGGTGAGAAAAGTAAGATCTGGCATCCAGGCAGAAAATAAACAGATGCACAGGTAAAGAATAGGCAGTACCTGGCTCAACAGTAGAGCCTGTAAAAGGGATCTTGGTGAACCATTGCCTACGTTTGAGCCAGCAGGGTGCATCAATAGAGGGATAGTAGCAAGATCACAGGAAGTGATAGTATCACTCTACATGGTGCTAGTGAGTCCACATTTGAAATGCCCAGTTCTGGCTACTACAATACAAAAAAGATGCTGAGACCCTAGAAAAAGTGCAGAGAAGAGCAACAAAGATGATAAGGCTAAATCATAGAATGAATGGCTAAGGAAACTAATGAAGAATAATATAGACATAGAATAATAGAGTTGAAAAGGACCTTGGAGGTCTTCTGGTCCAAACCCCTGCTTGAGCAGGAGACCCTATACCATTTCAGACAAATGGTTATCCAGTCTCTTTTTGAAACTGGGGCCTCCAGATATTCTGAACTTCATCTCCCAACTATTATACCAATGGCAAGGGATCGTGAAAGATACAATTCAAAATATTTCACTGGTATGTGTAGCCTTCTTCTGTTTTGCAAATTGCAGGCTTTTCACATGTCAGTTTCATAGATCAACTTCATTTCCTATTGGCTATAGTGGCATCTATTTGTATGACTTTTGCTAAGAGTGAGACTTAATTTTTCGATATAATATAAAATATAATGTAATGTAACATAACATAACATAACATATAATAATATGGATAGTCTCTTCAGAAAATCAAATAGGTATGCATTTTATCAGGAGCTATATAGCATTGTATTTCTCTATAGGCTATTACAACTTTGGTTGCTAGGAAACACCATACAGTATGTAGTTTTTTATCCTCCTCCTCCTCCTCCTCTTCCTTTCCTCTTTTTAATTTAATAACTTACCATTATTGTGATTTCTCTAACAAGGCATTTATTAAAAAAATCCATGTTGTTAAACAGACAGGACAGTAATAATAGTGTTTCCTTTGTTTGGACATTTCAATTTATCTGACTGTTAATGCCTCACAAACATTTTGGAAAATTCATATTAGCCAGCAATAATACAATGGGAGTATCTGCAGCCATGAGAATTAAAAAAAATATTGTAAAATTAAGGCAGTTTAGAATTATAACTCAAAATAAATGATCTTAAAATGATTCCCCTTCACTAAATGTGGGTTTAAGAGAGAGAAAGAGAGAGGCCAATATGCCCAATAAAGCACTAATTATTATTTACTGATAAGTGTACGGTATAATACCCGCTGCTGATTTGGGATTACGATACTGGAATGATGTAGGGTATAGTGATAGCAGCCACAGGCTACTATAAAGAGCCTGAAAGCAAGATAAAATGTGGAAACAGCAGTAAGCATAGTGAGATGTCCCACAATATGACAATTAGTGAGCAATGCATGTATCAGTGAACTACCTGCTAAAGTGAACTAAAATAATAAAGCCCACCACAGAACAGGGAACAGAGTGCTGAAATCCATATTTGATTGAGAAACAGAGAAACACTCAGTGACTAAGAGCTGAGATTTCTGTCCATTATTGATTTCTTGCTTGCTAGAAGGACTGGAAAAGTTGCACCCATTACCTATCCCAAAGAAACTCCGTTAGTCTCTCTGACATTTCTTCGACATTCTACAAATGGTTCAAAAGCTTGTTCCTTTGCTTGAATTTTGATTTGGAAGGCATTCAGTGGCCACTCTGAATATGAAATATCTCTTTTGGCTGAGGGCGGTAAGAAGGTAACAGTGGCTACCGGCAACTATATTTCCTAGGGTTCGAGATGAAATGGAACAAATCTTTTAGTAATTCAAATGTGTGCTGTAAATATGCCATGAGTTTCTGAGGAAAAAAAATCTCTCTGAAGATATACTGAACGATGCACATTTGTTTTTAAATCAGTCCTCAGGTGAACTGCAAAAGGCCAGCATAATCTTCTGTGAAGTGACAAAATTATGTAAAACAACACTTCCCTTCTGTTTTCAGTGAGACCTCCGCAGACAGTTTTCAGCAAATGATCAGCAAGGTCAAAATTCAGTTGTCAAGTGTTATATAAGTCATAGTCTGACTTGGATCCAAATTAACCGCAAATGAAAGCTCTGGAAAAGGAATCATGGATTTATTTTATGAAGTTTGCAGAAAATGTAAACTGGATGAGAGCCTGGTTACTTTTATTTTTAACTCACTTTCTAACAGAATATTAAGATACAGCTATGTCATAGTTGAAGATACATTCATATGACACATGAATATAAACATATATAAGGACTTTGAAATGACTTCAATTCAGGGTCACAAAGGAATCATTTATGTATGAAGTGCCATATTGATTCCATCCTGAGGGACAATTATTACCCATTAACAATAAAAAACCATTCTAATCTCAAGTATCCTCTAATATTGGTATTACATTATGATCTTTCTAGTCATGTTAATACGCATTATTTATTTTAGATATATAGCTAGAAAATTCATTTTAAAAAGTGTAAATGCAAATGTGTAAGCAAATGTAGTAATTATCAAATCATGTTTTCTGTAACTCTAGATATCACAATTTTTTCCACATGAGTGAAAGGAGAAATTACTGTGGAAAAGGCTGAAGATCTACTCTTATGTGATGTCCTTTTTAGCTTACTTAGTTTGTTTGTCAATTTGTTTGCACCCAAAAAAAATTGACATACAAATTGAATCATATATTGCTATATATATCTCTATAACAAAGGATGAGAGCTCACTAAAAGAACAATTGTTCTACATTCAGAAATTCAAATACTCAATTTCTGATGATCTTCAGGTAAATACATCTCTGATTACAAAGTAAAGTTATATTTTAGCTAACTATTTCAAAGCTGCTAGCTATTATAGGAAACCAGTATTTTATCAATGATCAAATGGAATGCAACTCACATGGAATTCATGCTGTGCGCCGCTTAGAGTCGCCTTGCAGTGAGGTGGAAATGAACTTCCATTAATCTTTTCCACTGTCCTCACCACTCTTTGCATAGCCTTCCTGTCCAAAACAATAATACTTCTGAGCAAAACAGTGATACAATATAACAGGATGCTTTCAATTGCCCTTTCAATCAAATATTCAGCAAATGCACCAGGTGGGGCTTCTAAATTCTCGATGCTAGCATTATAATGAAAGTAGCATCCTTTGCTTTGCTCTCCACCACCTGAAAGTTAGCTTTCAATTCCTGTCAGTAAACAAGATACCCTCTATTTCCTACATACCAAATCTATATCTGGCAGTAATATCTCAGTAATGTCCCCAGTAATTTATTTGTAAAAATTGAAATTCAGCACTACTTTCCCTCCCTCCCACATTCTGTAGCATATTAATAGTTGCAAAACAACTCTATATATCAAGAGGCTGATTTTATCATATTTAAATTCATTGTACATTTCTATGCCTGCGTATAGAAAACATCACAAGTTTTCTTACTGATGTGTAAGTCTGATTTAATTTACAAAGCCTGTCAGTAAAATAGCTATTTGTTTCTTTGGGTTTATTTTTAGTCAAATTCTGATTGTGACATCAAGAGGAATGCAAAGAGTAGATGATTAAATTATGAACTGACAGCAGGAACAAAGTTTGTGAATATTATTTTTTGCCTCATTCATTTTTCCAAAATTTCCCTCCTTCTCTATCATTGGGATCTCATTTCCCAAGTTATGAAAGCATTTCTGCAAAGGCTAGCTAAAATGACAACTGAAGCGACACTATTAAGATTCACCTAAGTTGCGTTACTAAAATCTGATTAGATGAAAAAAGCTAAAGTGAAATTCAACTATGTGATCATGTTAGAGATGTCATGGAAATCATTTATAAAAAAAGGAATAGACCTAATTCATCAGAATTTCATCTTGTAGACTAGGTATCCCACCCAACAATCCATTGGTTTTAGGCATCCTGTCCAAAAGACCATGTACATCTGGTAGTCAAAATCCAAGGCAAAATAGAAATTCTGTTCATCTGCTCTCTCTTTCTCTCTCTCTCTCGTTCTCCCTCCCTCCCTCCCTCTCTCCCCTCCCCCTCTGCATTGGAAATAAGTTCAGTAAAATTATATTTAAAAACAGAAAATAACTCATCACCATGACTCTAAATTCAGAAATACTTTATGCTCTCTATTGGAGCATGAATATCTTTGCAGTCATCCACCATCTACCCCATGTCTATATCTGGAAAAAAAACTTATTTGTTGTGATGGAGGGAAAGATCTGCTATATTGCTAGGAAAAGGAGAAGAAAACAGAAGGAAGTGGAATGGAAAGTATAGTCTGATAGCTAAAAAATAAAAATAAACTTATTTTTGCGGGATCCAATCTGGGTTGGTCACTGAGCTCTTGGACTTGTGCTGGAGCCCATCTTGCACTTCTCTCTAGCAGGGAACTGCTAGAGAACCTCCCTCTAGCAGAGTATGTGCTTTGGGCTATTCTGTGTATGGTATTTATATGGTACCTGCTGTTTGTGGCTTTTTAATTGTTGATAGGGACTTTGATGGCTGGCTATTAAATTTATTTCTCTACAAGTAGCAAAATTTACATCATATGTAAGCTTCATCCACAACTGGTTGCCAACGGTTCTTGTCATTAGGAGATAGGGTTTTTTTGTTTTGTTTTGTTTATTGAATATTTTTATTCGCTAATGACCAAAATAATGTTTCTATCTTTCTGTCTAGTTTGCCAGCAAGAAAACCAGAATGTTAAGAAGTGCAATACTCACATGAGAACAATTTTTTTTCTCCTACATAGGGATGCATCTTCCAATTCTATGTCAGAATATTTATCGTGAAGGTTTAATTATTAATTAATTTAATTACAAATAAAACATTTTATGGGATAGGAGGAAAATAATATTTGATCTGGTGTACTTTTGCACAGTCTGCAGTTCTACTGCTATTTATGTGTTGCCCTGTGAATGTTTTTAACATTGTCATTCGCTCTATAATTCTCTGTGATTCCCCCGGAATCTTCCAACTGGCCAATGGATGATACATGGATGGATGGATGATATATGGATTGTATCATACAGGCAGGCAGACAGACAGATAGATTCAGTTTAGGCCTGTAAAATGGGGGAAGGGCACCAGGGTACCTAGATTTCATTTCAGAAATTTAAAAGACTCCAGATACATCAGTGATTGCAAGATATTATGGTGCTTGGCTTCAGCAAGGAAGGGAGGAAATTGAGAAGCTAGGAAGAACAAGAATAGGAAAATGCCTGCCCTATGACTCAATTCCGTGGAGCAGTCCTCCCACTATTTCCCTCTGTGTTCCATTGAGACAGACATTAATCAGCTTGGCTTTACGAGTAGAAAGGGACATAGAAGCCACAAGATCTAGCTTGGTTCAGTAAAAAACAACAACTGTCTTGCTTCAAGAGTTCAGAAAGAACTTGGTTTTTGTAGTAGAATCCGAGCTCTTTTCAATACCCAATCTCTCTACAACTTCATCATCATATCTTGTGAAAGAACTCCAAATGCCATCTGCCCATATTAATCAATTATAAGTATGGACTATAGGAATGCATACTAATACCCCAGGCTACCAAATGTTAATCATTATATTGACAGATAATCAATGTTTCATTTAGCACATTAAACTTCCTTCTATTTGTACCTATGTTCAAATTCAGGGTTGTATATCTGTTAATACAAGCCTTGAAAACCATCATTAGGGATGATAACTTCCCAGAGGCTACAGTTTAAATACTTCTGTGATAAATAGCAGGTGAAATAATAACTTACTTGTAATTGAGCAAAAGTATCCTGTCTAATTGATCCAATTCATATCGACCCATCCAAGCAATGTGATCCCTTTAATTCAATTCAGCATCTTATCCAATTTGATGTCTGGATCTCAATTCAGAGGAAAAGAGTTTCATGTTTTGTATTCACACAAAGGAAGAATATATACAGCTATAATACTTTGTAATGGTATGAATTTTATAGGCACATTAAAGTGTGGCAAAGGGACAACATAAAAATAAACCAAATTTCATAGAAATTGATATCAGATTAAAAGTGTTCTCAAGTTTGTAGTTCCAAGAGAGAATCTGGGGATGGACTTTGCATATACAGTATGTTGTTTGTGTTTACTGAACACTTTTCAAACACTTCAAGTTTAAATATTGGTAATTTTATGGAATGAAAGGAAGAAGGGAGGGAGGGAGGAAAAATGATATCTCAAAAGTGCTATTTTTGAAGTCTATAAGTCTGCAAAAAGAGTGCTTGGCCAATTCCATTCAGTTATAATTGAGAAAAGTGTATGTTTACTTCTTCTCATGCAAGTGATGGGATCAACTCTAGTGTTAACTAATGTTGGAAAGAGCTGAGTATTCAAATGTTTTAGAAAATAAATATTTCAAAAGAACAATAATAAAAATGATCTGGTACCAGGTGCTTTTCACAGATTTAAAGTCATGCTTTATTTTCTTCATTACATTAATAATTCCTCAAGTTGAAGGTCTTCATATCCTACCATAATTTGCATAATATGATTTCCCTTCAGAATAAGCAACTAAAATGGTACCTTAAATTGAAAAAAAAAACTAAGTTTGGTTTACTAACTGACTGTGGAAATTAATTTTGTCATTGTAGATTACACTAATTATCAAAGTATGATTTTTGAAATCTGGATACATATAAACAAAAATATAAAAACCAGCAGCATTGAAGGTCTACATTAGTAATTAGTTACAATACAAAAATATGGGAATACATTTCTTTCCACTTTAACTAAAGTATGTCATCCTCTTGACACTCTTTGATGTATAGTATAGCTTGGAAAATGTAGGTTTTAGAAAAATATGGAATATGGAGAAGAGAGGAGAAGACAAGTTAGTTATCCAAAAGCAGGTTATATGTGAGATTATAGATACCTTATCGATTAGCAATTGTAACTTGTTAAAACTCCATTGTGTTTGTTGAGGCCTTCTGAGATAATATGCAACCTAGTGCAGTTCTAGGTTGTATCAACAGAAGGATAGTATCAAGATCACATGAAGTTTTAATACTACTTTATAAAGACCTCACTTGGAATACTCATCCAGTTTTGGTCACCACGATACTAAAAAGATATTGAAACCTTAGAAACAGTGCATATAACCCTTCATATTGTTAAAGTCTTGGTTTTCCAAAATAGACTTGGATATCTTAGGACACAGGTCAGCAACCTGCGGCTCCGGAGCCGCATGTGGCTCTTTGAGCGAAGGCTCCCAGCCTCCTCTGCCATTCGCAGAGAGAGACAGAGACAGAGAGAGGCACTTGAGCTTCCCTTCTCTCTCTCTCTCTCTCTCTCTCTCTCTCTGTGTAAGTAAAAAAGAGAATGGACTCAAGGTGTTCTCCGAGGAGCTGAAAAGCTTACTGGGCGGGGCTTCTCCTTTAGCTGCATCTCTGCAGGAATCAGGAAGCAGGAATCAGGAAGGGCAGGAGAGAGCTAGCTAGCCCAACTATGCTGGTTCAGGAATTCTGGGAGTTGAAGTCTTTGAGACATAAAAGAGCCGAGGTTGCCTACCCCTGAGCTTGTTGGAGAACAGCTTGAAGCCAGCTTGCCAGGTGAGCAGAAGAGAGGAGAGAGAAAGAGAGAGAGGGAGAAAGAGAGAGGGAGAGGAGAGAGAGAGAGAGAGAGAGAAAGAGGGAGAGAGGAAAAAGAAAAATAGAAAGAGGGAGAGGAAAAAGAGAGAGAGAGGAAGAGGAAAGAGAGAAAGAGGGAGAGAGAGAGAAAGAGAAAAAGAGAGAGAGGAGAGAGAGAGAGTGGGGGGGGAAGAGGACTGGCAGATCAAGGGCAGAAAGAGAGAGAGGGAGAGGGAGAGAGGGGGGAGAGAGAGACAGAGAGAGACCCTTTTGACATCTAAAATGAAGATAACACTGCATATATCCTTTTTTATCTTTATGATATGTGTGTGTGTGTGTAAGTAAAAAAGATAGTGGTAAAAAGGATATATGCAGTGTTATCTTCATTTTAGATATCAAAAGGGTTTTGCGGCTCCCAGTGTTTTGTTTTCGGTGGGAAACGGGTCCAAGTGGCTCTTTGAGTGTTTTGGGTTGCCTACCCCTGTCCTAGAAGGATGAAATGCTCTGACATTATTTTGTCCTTGCTTTGAGTACTGAAATCAAACGTGTCATTTACTTGCTTACTGTTTACTTATCTACTTACTTATTTTGTCTCATTTGACTTAGAATAGAGAGACATGCTGACATGTGATGTCTTGTGTCATGTTAAAGGAAGATCATGTGAAAATTTCTAATTTGCTGTGTGAATGTGTTGGACCTATGATAATGCTGATGATATAGATATGGAGACACAGTAGATATTGGTTCTAGTTCTAGTGTCCAGGTTAACTTCACTGTCATGTTTCTTGTTGTTTGTGAAATTCTGCTTCAGGCTAGATGGTTCTGTATACAGGTATAGACCAACCACCCAGTGTTTGAAAAGTCAGTGTCAATGTCCAGTATGGCTTTGGCTTATTAATAATGTGTTTGAATGGCTTGAGAAGTAAGCTGTAGATGAAAAACAGTGATGTTCTGTTTTTGATCTTCCCTGGAAATTGCTCCGTTGGTTGCTCTATTCATTGCACTGGGTGACTAGTTCAGCCTGCTCAATGTCTGGTTTAATTCTATTAATTGAAAATCTCTGTCAGGTTGCCATAGGATTGTTCCCCATGCTGTTTGTACAGAGAATAAAGGATTGTTCCCATCTTCTCAAATATCCTTCCCCTCTCAGCACAAATTGCTCAGAGCTACCATTGGATCTACTAGGCTAGAAGCTTACTGATATAGCTTTGTGGTGCTATGAGACCAAGCTGTCCCAGTACTCATGCCTTATTTCAGTGACATGTCATGAAATCAGAAACTGGATATCAACATTGGGAGTAGGACAAATTCTGTCAATTGGAGCTGTTGTGACTCTATAGTACACTTTGTACAATATTACACATGTCCAAATAGAGTAAACAAATGCACCTCTGTCTTATTTTCATAGAAAAACAACTAAAGCAGTAGAGGTGTGTTTAGAATTAAGCAATGACTCTTTCCTCTCCTACTGTGCCAGAAAGCTTTCTTAATGGAAAACACAATCAGCTACTCAATAAAAATACCTTTCTGATTTGACTCTTAAAATCATTCAGAAATGTCTCAGGTGAAATAATTAAGAAATGAGCTAGTTCCCTTGCTATTGACAAAACAATAAATGCTACCCCCCCCCATTTCTATTCATAATAATGTTGGACTCTATGCACTAACTGTCCTTCTGTTGTCATTTCTTTATCACATAGAGGAAGCATATTTTGCTTTTTTGCTTTTGAGTATGTTCAATGTTATTTGTTTGTTTATTGTTTATTTATTTATTTGCCAAATGTATTGGGTGCCCATATCACCACAGGGTAACTCTGGGTGGCTGTTATTAGTAATTTACATTAAAATGCATTAATTAATTAATTGTGTTGGCTTTTTGGCTGCCGCCACACATTGCTGGCTCATATTTAAGTGATTAAGAGAGCAAATGCCTGGAAAGACGTTTATGCAATCACCTCATCTTGATTAACATTTAGTTCAGATAAACTCAAGATTCACTTTCTCCATCCACAAGAATTATTTATTTATTTTTTTCTCTCTGTTTTGTTAATAATTTCTCAAGCAATTTCTTTTTTTATCAAATTGACAAGGGTTGGGAAAAGTATGGAGGGAGGGAGACGGAGGGAGAGAGAGCATGAATATACCATTTTATTGAAAAAGGAAACCTTTTTTCTTTTTTTTCTTAAAGACATTAAGTTTATAGTTGTAGATTTAATTATTCTATTTCTTCTGGTTTATACATTTGGACTGTGTGAGCTGCTTTGTCTCTGTTATTAGTACAAGGCGTAATACAAGTAATGTTAATTAATAATGACATGCAAAATAGCAAGATTTGTCTAACCTTTAATTTTTCAATACAGTTGCTAGGGTTGGGGATGAGAAATGTGAACTCTAGCTGCTGCTTAAATATAGTTTTAATTTTGGGACACAACATTAAACTGAGACAACTGAGTATGGACATCCAGCAGCACTGGAGACCATACTTTCCTCATCTAATGTATTACTATGCTAAATATAGTGATGAACAGAGCATGAATGGACAAATGTAAGGTCTGTTTCTTAATTTTCATAGGATTTCAGATTGTCTCTCATTTATTTAAAAATAAAATAAAAACAGAGATCCTATTAAAATGGAACAAAGCCAAAGAGTTTAAAAACTGAATCCAGGTGACCTTGAAATAATGAAAGGTCAGGCTTAATGATCATCTCTCTCTGTAATTTCACCAGCAATTGGCAAATACAATTTAGAAACTGCTGAGGAGTAAAATTGATCTTGCAAATGAAAGGGGGTGGGGATGGAAGGTATCTACCACTTAAGATTTACCTTTGACTCGGTACAAAAACGAATTCAAATACTTTTATTCCTATGCTTACATAACCTTCTCCCCTTTGTTAACAATCTTTTTTTCAGTAATTGTGATGTGTGAGACACATACACACATATGTGCATATGTATGTATGTGTGTATCTATATCTATCATTATCTCTATTATATCTATATCTGTGCATATCTATTTATCTATATCTATGTATACACAGATATATATATACACACACACATGCACACACACACACACACATATATATTATATATCTATATCCATATCTATATCTCTATATCTATATCTCTATCTCTATCTCTATCTATATATCTATATCTATATCATCTATATCTATATCTATATCTATATCTATATCTATCTATCTATCTATCTATCTATCTATCTATCTATCTATCTATCTATCTATCTATCTATCTATCTATCTATCTACATATTATATGTGTGTGTGTGTGTATATATGTGTATACAGGAGTAACTACTTTAAAAGGCTGAAGTCATCATTTTTGTCTTGTCCTTGCTGTCTCCAATTTATTATGCCAAAACATGATGCTGGCTGGACAGCCACTTTACTGAAGCTTGTTTTTAAGAGGTCAGTGGGCTGCTTGTTGTGAGCATTTTGACTTCTCGTTTCATTTTGTACACCAGCCTTACTCTGATATGGCCTAATGGCTAATCAATAAAGCATTACTTTACAAGTACACCACCCAAAGTCATTAGGGTGAGCAGTATAAAAATGCCATAAAATATTACTTCAGTTGCAGAAATGCAAAAGAGCTTGTTCTGAGAACAACAATATCAACAACATTACGGAATGTGTATTTTTTTTCCAGTTATTTTAGGTTCACAAAAGGCATTTGTTTCATTTCCACCTTAATCATCACAAGGTAAAAAGAATTCACTAGAGCACAAAAGTGCTGAAAATAATACCCATTAGGACCAAGACAAAGTCGTTTAACATACTCCATTTCCTTATTTCATTATTCTATATGATGGAGTGGGGGTGGAGAAAAAATTAAATGTAAAGGTAACAGTTTCCCCTGCCCAGTCATTTCTGACTCTAGTGGGCAGTGTTCATCTCTGTTTCTTAGCCAAGGGAGCCAGCCTTGTCTGAAGACAATTCCATGATCATGTGCCAGCATGACTGTACAACACAGAATAATGTTACCTTCCCACCAAAGTGGTACCTATTTACCTACTTGCATTTGCATGCTTTTGAACTCCTCCTCCTCCTCCTCCTCCTCCTCCTCCTCCTCCTCCTCCTCCTCCTTCTTCTTCTTCTTCTTCTTCTTCTTCTTCTATATTATTTTTATTATTACTATTACTATGATTACCACTTTGGATGGGATTCAGATTCAATTGTACTTAAAACAGACTAATTGAAATCAATTAGAGATGTTAGAATCTTCTTAGTATTTATTCTATGTTCTGTATTGCTACATTCATAATCCACTATTAATCTGGGAGCTCATGGAGGTATATCTATAGGTCTCCCGATATCACGTAGGTTGGACACTGATCCTAATTCAACCATAAACCTCATGATCAATTGAAAATTTGAACCTGGACTCCACAATCAAGCACTTTAAATTCTACACTGTTCTCCGGGCAAAACATTTGAGTCTAGTTATATCAATCAATCAGTTTTTATTAGGGTCACAGACAAGGATTGCAAATACAAGCATTAAAAACAATAATAACAAAAAATGAAAATGAAAATGAAAGAACAAACAAATTACGATTAGTGGTGGATTATCAGTGGGAAGTTTGAGTCTGCCTAATTCTGCATACAACATAACAAAGTTGAGCCACATTCAGAGAAACTATTTTATGCTGAACTGATAACAGTAGCTGTAGATAAAAGAGATCAGTATTTCCCAGGTGTTTTATTAGATGAGGTATTATAAATTGAATTAGTGAGTCCTTTTAGAAGATGCAGCATAGCAGGACATGAACTGTAATTTCAAAGGGGCACAGTCCACAGGAGCACAGTCACAGTTCATATGGTATTTTTTTATATATATCAGCCTTCCAAAACTGCCCTTTGGATTTTTGAGAGAGTTATTCGATATACATATCTCACTGCTTTAAAAGGGGGAATTTGACTGCTCAAAAAAAAATGAAGGAACATTCTTGGAAAGAGCAGCCTGATCTTGTTGGTTTTTCAGATCTTTGATATGCTGTTTGAGTATACATTGTTTGATATGTTGAGTATCTCTTCTATAGAAAGGGGAAGTTTTCTTATCAAATCAAGATAACATTTAAACAATGCATAAATAATGCATTTTAATTTGCTCCCGACTTAATAAATAAATGAATGTAATAATGGACACTGATTTACTAAATAAATAAACTGCGAGAGACATGTAATTTGGTTGCCCTAGATGAGTGATTTCTATTTTTTATATATCATGCCCCCCTTTTTGATCTTTTGTAGATCTAATGTCTGTTGAAGTCATTCACTAATTAGGACATGCACCAGATCTCCAATCCCCGCCTTCTGTAATCTTGCCTTCCCAGTACAAAAGTCCTATAATAGGGGTCCCCAACCCCCAGACTGCAGCCCGGTTCTTGGCCACGGCCCATTCAGAACCAGGCGCAGCTCCATTTGTGTAAGCTGCGGATACATGGAACCATTCCTCCCCATCCCCTGGGGCTGGTCTGCAAAGCCAGAAAGGTTGGAGACCATTGTCCTACAACATGACTGCCAATCAGATCCTTAAACCCCCCTTGGAATGTTTTCACCCATACCAAGGGCACTATGTCCCTCAGCATGGAACTCCTGCCTTAGAATGTTCCATATAAATAAAATTAGACATATCAAAGACATTTTTTTCTCATATCCTTAGCAAGCATGATATTTCTCAACATTTTCAGGTGCAAGGCAAAAATTCAGTAAAAGGGGTAAAAACAAATGTGATCAATTGCAGCAATACAAATTATAGTCAGTATAGAAAGTGTACTTAGTAAGGAAACTTGAAATCCCATCAACTGGATTAGATGTAAAAGTATAAGTACTAAAACTGAAATGGCAACTTCAGTATGATCATCCACAGGTGTTAAATTGTGGGGTTCGATTTGTTTTTTTTTTTTAAATACCAACTAGACAAGAGAGCTTCTAATACCAGATGTTAAAATAACATGCTTCAGCAAATTTACTGACTTGACAGTCCACAACATAATGGTTGGGATTTAAAACACTCCATGGCATTGTATTCTTAAATACATACTCAGGAAACCTGACTGAGAAAAAGTTAAGACTGTAGAAGGGCAAAGCATCAACATATAGTAGATCATATTGCAGTAGAACCTATGTGATCAATATAATGCCATTTGTTTGTTTGTTTATTTATTTATTTATCAAATTTACATACTGTAGTTGTCTATTTCACAGATGTGACTCTGGATGGTGCATAGTAAAACAAACAGCTAAAATGAGAAAAAAAATAATTAATTCCAACACAGATTTACATATGTACTATAAAACTTAACATTTAAATTAATATAAGAAATCAAGCTTTTTTAAATGACTCTCACGAGAGGAAACAACTAAAAAGGCAGAAGCTACATTATCTTCAGGCTGGGGAAACTAAACAGCTGGCACTAAATAGTCCACTATTGCTTGTGAATTCTCTGCTGAAAACATTTGAGATACACAACTCAAGATAACTCAGAGATCTTGACTGACTCGGCTAAGAATTAGTATCTGACATAAATATGGATTTGTATCTGGCATGCAATGAGCCAGAGCACATTGGTTACAAGCATGGTACATTTCCATGTATGCCTCTTGATTTTTAATTGTATTGAGATATATATAACTCATGGAAATACTGAGTAAATCCATTTTATAGTTATCTTGATAAATTCATGACCCTGCATTTAACTTTTTAATCAAATTAATGACTCTCTGAAATTCTCTTTGCACTTTGTTCTGCCTCCTTGTAAATATAGAAAAGTAAGTTGAGCTTTCCCAGGTAGTATTTTTTTTTGTACAAGTCTGAACTTTTTTTGTCTTTTATTGATACGATTTTTCATACTTTATTTTCAGCTCCATGTGATATAAAGACTCTACTTATTGATATAAGCTTGATTGTGACAACCTATCTGCACCAACTACTAACAATTTAGATTTTTTAACAGAATAACACATCTGGAAAGGATCTTGGAAGTCTTCTAGTCCAGAAGTCCCCAACCTTTTGGGCACCAGGGCCTGGTTCTGCGGACCGGAGGGTGCGTGGTTTTGTGTGCTGCCTGCATCTCACGGATGGGGCTTTGCTTGTTTGTGCGGACTGGTTGCTGGCATGCTACAGCCCGGTACTGGTCCATGGACTGGGGGTTGGGGACCCCTGTTCTAGTCTAACCCCCTGCTCAGGCAGGAAACCCTATACCATTTCAGACAAACGATTGTCCAATCTCTTTTTAAAAACCTCCAGTGTTGGAGTGCTCACAACTTCTGAAGTTCGACTGATTAATTGTTCTAACTGTCAGGAAATTTTTCCTTAGTTCTAGGTTGCTTCTCTCCTTGATTAGTTTCTATCCATTGGTTCTTGTCCTGCTTTCAGATGCCCTGGAGAATAGGTCAACTCCCTGTTTTTTGGGCAGTCCCTGAGATATTGGAAGACTGCTATCATGCTACCCCTAGTCCTTCTTTAGACATACCCAGTTCCAGCAACCGTTCTTCATATGCTTTAATATCCAGTCCTCTAATCATCATTCTTGCTCTTCTCTATACTCTTTCTAGAGTCTCATAATCTTTTTTAACATTTACATTAACTCTGAGCCATTTCTTCCTAAATAGAATTAGAAGAATCTGTGAAATTTTCTTGGGATATGAATTTTCTCAGAATGATCTGGCATTCAACCATCTACAACTGTGAGTTTAAAAGTTGTGGATCTACACAACTTTTAATAACCCATTTCACAACAGAAATAAAATTTACCTGCAATGAAATCTTTGCTCTGAAGAGAAGGAAAAGTTGAGAAAGAGAGAAATCTAAGAACTGTGCATCTGAGGCACAGTTATAATGAAATAGAAGCAATCCAATTTGTATGTTTTAGATTGAGAATATAATTATTCATGAACTAGATTGAATCACTATTAGTAAGTCCCATTCTTTGCAGTGTAAATCAAGTGATGTCAGTCTCTACAAAACATTTATGCATAAATCTTTAAGAGGAAAGCTTCCTGCCTATGAGAATATTTGTGTAGGTTACCATGCAATCAACATCTCAAACTCTTTTTTTCCAAGGAAATATATATGTAGAACTTCTGTGGAGATTAGCATCAAGTATGTACTTGTATGTATAATATTCTAGTGCTGAGCTTGGTGGATTTCTTGCGGACACTGTGTTACCGAAGTAGGTAACATCGTCAGTACAGATCTACAAATTCATTGTCATCGTCATTATATACTATATAAAGATTCCACAACTTAGAACCTAAAACCAATATTTCAGCTGACTAATCGAACTCTAATCTTTTATAATTGACAAGGAAAGTCCATCCATGACTTCTGCAACAAGCTTTATCTGAGAAAAGAAACAGGAGTGACAGATGTTCTTTTCTTTTCTTCTTTTTAAAGGGTGCTTAAGATAGAATCCCAATCAAGAATTGCCTCTCAGCTCTAACTATAAGGAAAGCCAGACAATTGCACTCTATAGCTAAACCAGTCTTCTGAATTTTGAGGTTACTTCAACATACTACATCAACAGGGATCTCACTATCCTCCTTTATGGCAGCTGTCTTTATGAATTATCACTGGAAATTGTCCCATGTTAGACATTAAGGTACTGTATATGGATGCAGCCTCTAAAATGTCAGTCAGTTAATCATATATTGTGGGAGTCATGATTATAATACATCAGATGGCCATGTGTTAATTATTAGAATACAGAAATCATATTTAAAGATATCCTTTCGCAGTATTTCTGGCTTGTACTTTTTAAACAACCATATTTTCAAAGAATCCTTAGATCTTACTGATAAAAGCTTAAATTATGTTAGATAAAAGAACAAACAACTTGTTAAAGCTGCTAGCAGGATTGTTTCAGCAGAAAGGGATCACTTCCTTAAAAATTTGCTCTGATCCAGTATTACAATTATTACTATCCCAATGTCACTTAGAATTGTGCAGGGACTGTTCTTCACTGATTCTCATATATTGTATGTTAACCAAAACATGCCTCCAAATTTCCTTCCTAACAATAAATATGTATGAGATTAGGAATGCATTTCTCCCCCTCCAACTTTAAATATTAATCTTCCAAGCTTCATGCTATGGACTATTTCGTGACTGATGGTACATATAGATCTTAGTATAGAATTTTTGTATTAAGGAAGAAAGACCAAAGCTGTCTTAAGAGTCTAGAACAAACTGTGCAGTTCTTTGGATATATTTTTATTTTCGTTTGTAATGTTTCGTTTTTCGGTGAGAGGGGGAAAATTGCACAGCATTTGAACCTGCATATTCTCAATTTCTTCATACAGGAGTTATTAGTGTTTTATATTGGGCTCCAATCAATTTTTTAAATAACACTAGCACTTAGACTTTAAATAACACTAGCACTTAGACTTGTATACTGCTTCACAGTGCTTTGCAGCCCTTTCTAAGCAATTTACAGAGTCAGCATGTTGCCCCCAACAATCTGGGTCCTCATTTTACCGACCTCAGATGATGGAAGGCTGAGTCAATCTTGAACTGGTGAGACTTGAACTTCCTAACTGCTGACAGTCGGCAGTCAGCAGAATTAACCTGCAATACTGCATTCTAGCCACTGCGCCACCACTAAATTCTTAATTCTATCTTCAAATCATCTAGTCCAAGTTTAGACCTTGCTAAATATAAATATCAAGCTGGCAGGTCAGTAGTTTCTCGCCTATCTCTTGGAAGACAGTTAGAACATAGAATAATAGGATTGGAAGGGACCATAGAGACCTTCTGAGATTTTACCAGTCATCCAAAACTAAGATTGATTCTGTGTGGAATCTCCTGCTCTAATTCCTTCAGTAATTTGGGATTTGATCCATCAGTATCTGAATACTTTAATTCAATTCAGTTAATAAGTTCCTCATTTTCCTCTCCTTTTTGTACAAATCTGCAGTTGCTACTAAGTCCAGTGGCATAATTGTAAACTGTTAAGACTCAATTATTTCCTTTCAAACATTAAGCAGACATAAAATAATAATAATAATAATAATAATAATAATAATAATAATAATAATAATAATAATAATAATAATTATTATTATTATTATTATTATTATTATTATTATTATTATTATTATTATTATTTATTAAATATATATGCTGCCAGCAATTCTGGGCAGTTTACAATTGTTAAAACATTTAAAAAACAAAGGACAATAGGAAAACAAAACAAAACATATCATTCCTAAATATGTATATCAGCTAGCACTGGAGTTACTGGTTATATCTTAACTAGTTATATCTTAACCAGAATTATTCGGCCTCTAACAGACATATAGACTCTGACTTAAGAAAATAGCGATAATAGATGCCTCGATTCTGAATAAGATTATTATTGGATAGGTTATTGGCAAAATGGTGGCTTCTCAATATTAGATGGACTGGAACAATACTGATAATTTGGATTGAAAAGTGAAGTAAATTTGGCAATAAAATGTAATATAAACTGATCCCCCACCTCTTTGGAAGCTCCCTTCTGACCTCTGGTGTTTATAGGAAATAAATTTCTCAGTCTTTAAAATAATAAAAAGGAGCCCCTGTGGATTTTACTTCAGTAGTCTTTGCTGACTACAGGGGCAATGCTTATCTCCATTTCAAGGTCATTGAGTCAGGACTGTCTGAAGACATTTCCATGGTCATATAGCCAGCATGACATCATGGAGTGCTGTTACCTTCACGTTGACATGGTACCTATTTATCTACTTGCATTTGCATGTTTTTGAACTGTTAGGTTGGCAGGACCTGGGGTGAGAACAGGAGCTTACCTGGTCATGTGGCGCCTCGGTTTCAAACCTGTGCTTTCCAGCCAGTAAGCCCAGTGTTTTAACTACTGAGCCATTACACCACCTCTTCTGCTAATAAGTGAAATAAATTTGTCCTTGAGAAAACTGTGATGTACTGTATCCTTGTTATCAGAGTGCATGTGGGCATTCGTATTTGTTCATTTTTGAAGGTGTCTGGGCATTACCAGATCATTACACCTTCGATTTACCAAGGTTTCACAACTGAGCTTAAATCAAAATTGGCTTTCTTCCATTCATCTTCATCTTAAAAGTATATAATTGAAATGTAAATGTAGTTAGGCCAGGCATATCTATATATTTTTGGGTCTAGCATTCACAGCACTAAATCTAACCAATAACCCCTCTCCTTTTTATGCTCACTATTCCAAACTGGTTAACTGCAAAATACCTAATTCTTCAAGCTTCTTTGTTGTTGTTGTTGTTGTTGTTGTTGTTAGTTGCGAAGTCATGTCCGACCCATCGCGACCCCATGAACAACATTCCTCCAGGTCTTCCTGTCTTCTACCATCTTCTGGAGTCCATTTAAGCTCACGCCTACTGCTTCAGTGACTCCGTCCAGCCACCTCATTCTCTGTCGTCCCCTTTTTCTATTGCCCTCAATCTTTCCCATCATTAGGCCCTTCTGCCATTGGGAATTAACAAAAATCTTTGAAAAGTAAATATTTTAAAATATTTTAATAGTTTTAATATTTTAAGGTAAAATATAATGAATTCCATGTTTTAAGTTTGTTTGCAAATTTATATTATAATATCCTTTAAAATGTGGCTGGTAGGAAAAATCTGTATGAATGGAAACAAATGCTTTTGATGCTTTTCAGTTGCCATGGTGTCATGTCTCAATTGCTTTCTATACCCTCCTTTGTAGAACTCGTGTAATGGAGAGACGCTGGCATTTTCCCCTTCATGTTCCTTTCACAGTCTGAGCATGGCAACATGTTCCATTGAATACATTTGTGTTTTTATGTAGGAGGAATGAAGGAATATGGGTGTCATACCTCCCCTAGACTAACCCTCTTGAGAAGAAGTAGGTACTCGAAGAGAATATAGAGCTGGTGGCATTAACTCAGACAGCAACTTCAAAGTGTTCAATTGCTGAATCCCCACCCCTCCCCATATCCTTCTGTGCTTCCTCATCATGGTGGGGAGTGTTCCTGGGAGAGCAAAAAATATCAGAAATATATGCAAAGAGTTTTACCTACCTCAGTCAAAGCAGGAAGATCTTCCCAACTGCTTAGGTAAAGTAACTAGGCACTGATATTGGTCAACAGTTATATAAGAAGATACTGGAGGCAGAATATCAATTTAGTGCCAATGAAAAAGACATTGATTTGCCTTGTACAGGAAAAAGGAAATGGTAAAGCATTCCTGTTTCTTCCAAGAAAACCACCCATGTAGAAAATATAAACAATTAATGACACAATGCTGGATGATTTTAGAAAACATGAAATATGCTACTGAGAAAATACTGCAGATATTTTAAACTTTTAATGGCTCATGACATGGTTAAATTGCTATCTGGTTGCTGAAGTTGCCATACAGGCAAAGAAAATCTGAATCTTCAAAGACAGAATGACTATTGGAATGTGGAATGTAAGAAGCATGCACATAGAAGCAGCCAACAAAACAAAACAAAACAAAAAACCCACCACCCAATGAAATGAAACAGGTATGAATTGACATCTTGGGAATCAGCAAATTGAGACTAACTGGGATTGGACATTCTCAGTCAGAGGATTGCACTATTTTTATTCAGAACATGTAAAACAATGTTTTTATAGTTAGGAAGGGTATGGTAACAATGGTACTTGGCTACAATGCAATCAGTGCCCAAATAATATTGGTCAGAGTTCATGGACAACCTTTAATATGCAGATTATTTATTCTCTAACTATTATGAAAAAGAAGAGACAGTTGAAAAGTTTTATTACCAGGTTCAATTTGAAATCAACATGCAAGCAAGATGTGCAGGTTGTGATTGGAGACTGAAACACCAAAGTTGAAAATGTGAAGGCGGAAAATATAGTTGAATTGTATGGCTTAGGAAAAGCAAAATAAAGCAGACTGACTTATTAATTTTTGCCACTCCAATGATTTCTTAATGGCTAGCACTGTCTTCAAAATACCAAAATTACTCCTGTATATGTGGATATCAACAGATGGAATCCATAGAAATTGAATTAACTATAATATTGTTAAACAGGCAGTAAAGGAGTTCAATTATAGCATGAAAGACATGGCCCAGGTGCTGACTGTAGAACAGATCATGAAATGCTCGTGTACAAGTTCCAGGTTAAGCAAGAAAGCTAATCAATTTCCATGATGTGATCCTTAACTTATACCCACCATTTTCAAGGTGAACATCAAGAATTGCTTTGAAGTCCTGAATCAGAGAAATTATAGAGTGAAAGAAGTCATTAAAGGTGAATTTGGGGAAAAAAGTGCTACAAATTAAAGAAGAGAAGAAAACAAACTGTGAAAATTGCTGAGAAGAGAATCCAAAGACAAAAAGACAAAAATCTCAAAAAGGAACATAATAACATGCTTCAGACACTGTTACATGAGACAAGAAGCAATATTCTATCAACCTCTGTTTAGTCATTGAAGATGGAGACAAACATGGAAAAAACAAAAACAAGGGAATTCTTTCCAATAAATTTGTTGATAGATAGTTCATTCTTTTGGTGAAATTAATACAGATGGGAAGAAGCATTATTGGGCTTCACACAATATCATAGGATTGGAAGGCATCTTGGAGGTCTTATTGAACTCATTTTTTCCTGTTCTTAAAGACTGGAATCATATCAGCTCTTTTCCAGTCCTCTGGCAGTTCCCCCATGTTCCAGGGGGATATGGGAAGTTGTGTTATTGTCATACAACACAGAGAGATATCAAGTAAATACTTACTTTAATTTTATTATCAAATTTATTTGCTGCCCATCTCATGGCTGAAGGCAACTCTGAACAGTTTCTTATTATGGTCTCTCATCATCAGGTAGAAATATAAATGAAGCATTTTCTGTTGCTTGCGAACAGAAAAACTAGCCTAATTTGTGCACCATAACTTGAACTCAACATCCAATGGACATGGCCAATAATTTACAATGGTTTTTCCGTACAATACTGCTCCCACTCCAAGGAAAAAGAAAAAACTCTAATTCTGGTAAGCACATCTTTCAAAGCATGAGTTAGCTTTGCTTACCATCTCTTTATGAGTTTTGGATCTCATTAGAGATCATTGCTCTCTGGAGATAACATACATCTCATAGACAAACTAAGCAATGCCTCCTCAACCTTGATTGCATTTTTGTATTCTCAAATTAATGTCTGTGCACTGAGATCGATTAAGAATATAAAATGAAGGATAAAAATGCCTATGTTTTTTGCTTAGCAAATTGTGATGTGGATAAGGTAACAGTGAGAATCAACTTCTTTCATTCTCCAGTGGGCTTAAAGTTGAACAGAAAACTCTGATTTATATTAACCCCCCCATGCTAGAAAAGAGTAGAAGTAATGAACATTCTGCACATATTGTAATATTTCATAATACATGTTTATTCGTTGATATGATAGCTTAAGATAGGTAAGAGCATTTAATGAAGTTTTAAAATGCATCAGCCTCTTTACAGCACTGAATCCAATATATTCTGAGATGAGAGGCTATCATAAGCTTAACATAATTGCAATGTTATCATATTTATTTCAGTCAGGAAATACAAGTATGTGATTATTGTTTTAAATTTCAATTTTCCTTTAGAGTTTAGAGTGTCTCTGGTCCTGTGGGCATAGGTTGATGCATACATTCATTCATTTATCCATTTTTTTTCTTATTCATTTATTCAAGCAATGACAGAACAATTGTTTTAAAAGCATGAAAGATGAATTTGTTAAATCAGGGACATGAGAACAAAAGTTAAAAAGGCACAATCGCTTGTTCATGTATGCATAGCGTCTACAATGGTAGAATGTAATTTGGCAGAGATTTATTTATTTAAAAGATTTTTATTGCCACCTGCTCGCACATGGCAACTCAAGGTGGCTTACATAAATAATAAAAAACACTCTATAAAAAAACTAAAATAGCAAAAAGGAAAAATAAAATAATATAATAACCCCTCACCCCAGTGACAACACACATTAAACAAGCCATTTGCTGGGCTCTATACTGCTCTGGGTTCCCCAAGCCTGCTGGCAGAACCAAGTCTTCAGGGCCTTCCAGAAGAGTGTTAGACTGGGGGCCAGTCTAATCTCTGAGGGAATGATGTTTCAGAGAGAGGGAGCCACCACGGAGAAGGCCCTTTTTCAAGGTTCCCACCAAATGCATCTCCTTAGGAGATGGGATCTACAACATTACTTGCCTCCCCGCTCTAGTGGGTTGGGTAGATGTGACCGACAAGACATGGTCCCTTAGATAGCCTGGTCCCAAGCCATGAAGGGCTTTAAAGGTGACAACCAATACCTTGAACTGCGCCTGGAAACAAATTGGCAGCCAAAGCAGCTCCAGCAGGAGAGGTGTCACATGTGCACACTGAGATCTGCACAAAACCATGTGGACTGCTGCATTTTGTACCAACTGGAGCTTCCAGATGCTCTTCAGGGGCAGCCCCATGTAGAGCGTGTTGCAATAGTCAAGACAGGAGGTGATTAAGGCATGAGTGACCGTGAGTAGGAATTGTTGGTCCAGGAAAGGGCATAACTGGTGCACAATCTGCAGTTGTGCAAAGGCCCTCCTGGCCATGGCTGCCACTTGCTCTTCAAGCAGGAGCTGCAAGTCTAGTAGTGCCCCCAGATTATGCACAGGGTCTGTTTGGGGCAGTGCCACCCCATCCAAGACCAAAGATGGCAATTCTCCATGGGTCAAAAAAACCCCAAACCCAGAGCCACTTGGTCCTTCCAGAGTTCAGTTTCAACTCTTTGCTCCCCATCCAGCCTCTAACAGCCTTTTGGCAGTGTGAAAGGAAGCATCACTTAACTCATCATGGGCTGAGACATACAGCTGAGTATCATCAGCATACTGATGATATCTCAGTCCATGGTGATGGATGATCTCACCCAATGGCTTCATGTAAATGTTAAATAGGAGTGGAGAGAGTACCAAGTCCTGCAAAACACCACAAAGCAGTGAGCGAGGGCTGGATCTCTCACTTCCTATCAACACTGACTGAGAGAGGCCTCAGAGGAAGGAAGTCAACTAGGATAGCACAAGGCCCCCCACTCCCAACCCTCAAAGCTGTTTCAGAAAGATACCATGGTCAATGGTATCAAAAGCCTCCGAGATGTCAAGTAGAGCAAGGATGTATGCAGTACCCCCATCCCACTGCCACCAGAGTTCATAAAAACACACAACCAATGCTGTTTCTGTCCCATATCCAGGCCTGAATCCTGACTGGTAGGGTTCTAGATAATCCATTTCATCCAGAAACCTCTGGAACTGCCGCACAATTACCTTCTCAATAACCTTCCCCAAAATGGGAAGATTAGAGACAGGTCGGAAATTATCCAACAGGGTGGAATACAGTGATGGCTTCTTGAGAAGAGGACAGACCACAGCCTCCTTAAAGTACTGGGGCACTACCGTCTCCTGTAGAGAAGCATTAATCAGTGCTAGAATCCACCCACCTATCACCTCTTGGGTGATGGAAGAATAAAAAAAATATATTAGAGCAAAACATCTGAGGGCTAAAAGGTATAAGATAAAACTTGTGACAAAAGGTGCTGAAAATGGTCAGTAACTAAGAAGGGCAAGAAAAAATGATAGCGCTTTCTCTGTATGTCAATGAACAGTCAATAACCCAGGCCAAAAGTATTCATTGACATACTACAATACATTTTGGGGAGAAACCCCTGCAATTGGTATGGGAAGAGTTGGTTCATTCCAATAATTCTCTGACTCTCTGCCTAACTTTTTTTTTATTATGATTGATTAAGCTTCCAGGATGGGGAGTGAAACATTTCAGATTAATATACTTTGGTCCAGTTGCTCTGATTTAACTTTTTTTTAATAGTTCTTTCTCTGGCTAAACCAAGAAATTATAAGCCCATCATTGTCTTAGATGTATTTGAGTGAGAAAGAAAAAACTGGAAACTGTTTTGTTAAAGGTACTCAAAGTTTTTTGAATGAGGAGGGTTAGTTGTTGTTTTGAGTGAAGTCCATGTATTCCAAGAGATTATGTAACTTTTTAAAAACTTCATCAAATTTAATTAGTTTTTGAAGCCCTGCAGTTAACCAAAACCTCATGGATTTCTCATGGAAGTTTATCCCAGGCTAATTTGATTACCCAAAGCAGCTGAGATATTTGTGCATAAAAATAAAGGTTGAAAATAGAAAAGGTGATTCTATACTACAACAGAAACCAGACAAGACTTTTTTAAGTGTATGTGAAGTCATGCTAATTTCATGGATAGGCTCATGGAGTTTCTGTGACAACTATACATAAGTGTTTTGCTGTTGCTTTCTTCTGAGATGTTTCTTGAACTCCTGGTCAACCCCATAATCCCATCCCTCTATTTTTCCTCTTGAGTTTTGACCTTACTTAACTTCATGGACCAAATAATGTAAGTCAGGTACTGTCATCTACTAAAAGAGAACTTATTATCTTTCAAGTAAGAGTGCAAGTGTAACCTAGTCAAGAAGATGCAAGCAACTGAGAATGGACTTCATATCAAAGTTGAAATATACAATTCATTTAGAAAAAAAGCAAAGCCAATAAAAATTGTGGCAACAGTATTCCAGTCAAACATAAGTCCAGATGATAAATCATTGAAAGAAGCCAGGACAAGGTTCAATGACTATGAAAGTTAGCTAGGTTAAAATTTCAAATAATTAGCAAAGGAGGGGGTTTTACTTATTTCTTGTTGAGTGTTCATTGATAAAGATTATTCAAGTTAAGTTCAGTTCAGTTCAGTTCCTGAAGGGGTTTCCATTGTCTTATTCCAGAATTATATATGTATGTATATATTTTTCAATGTAATTTACATTCCTGGACATTCCTGATGATATTCCATCAAAATTTAGCAGGTTTAACCCTGTTTAGCTTTCCAAAGAAAATCTATGTGCATTTAGTAGCAGCAGTTGCTTGGAATACCCTGGCACAAACAATGGAACTCAGATATTCATAATCATAATAGAACTCATATATTTTCAAAACTAATCCCAAAGAAACTTCTACACCCATGTAGTTGGTTTTATGGTTGTCAGTTGAACAGCAACAACACTACCATGGATTTATAACTTTTAAGGTTATTTTAGAATACCCAGAGTAAAAAAATATAAAGCGGAGAGGGATCCAGCTCCACCTTTGACTCCAAATTGAATTCAAGCATTTCAGGAGAGAAAAAAACAATAACCTAGATGTATTTTATAATCTGCTTTTTCTCCTTCTTTAATGAAGACTCATCAGAAGAGATACTGTGTGTAAGACTGAATTTTGTGATTTGTGCCTTCTAGTGCTATGTCTGGTTTTATACACTCCACTATTTGCTTGTGAGTCACTTGTGCTGTCCAAGAAATGTGCAGGAGTCTTCTCCAACACCACAGCATGAACAAGTCAATTTCCCATCTATCTAATTTTATTTTCATAGTACAAAATATTAGTAGTTACCTTTAAAGTCCTTTATGGCTTGGGGCTGGATTGCTTGTACAACTGTGTAACCCTGATTGTATCTCCCAAACCTATTACATCCAGCTGGAGATCCATGGCCCAGATCCCATCTGGCAGGACTATAGACGATGGCCTTTTCTCTTATGGTACCCACCCTTGGTAACATCATTCCCCTGGAGATCAGACTAATTCCAAACCCAGCTGGCCTTTTGTGGGACCTTAAAAACCTGGTCTTGTCATTAAGCCTGGGCAACAGATACATGGTTCAGCCTGTATCATGGTAGGTTGATTTTTGCTTTTGGTTTGTTTTTCTCAACAGCTCTGTTTGTACTTTTGTTTTTATTTTGTTTTTAAGTACTGCTAACTGCCTGGAGCTATTAATTGAATGGGCGGCCATATAAATGAAATAAAGTGAATTGAACTGAACTTTTATATGTCATATATGGTAAGAGTTTTAGGAAAACACAAACACAAACACTCTCTCACACACACACTTTGATAACTTTGAATATGTTCTTGTATTGATAAAGCCTATTATTTAATTGTCTGGTAAATCCAGCAATTTTTAGTTGACCAAAGGTTGCAGTCCCCACTCTCTGTGATATCTCCCTTGAACAATTCCCCAGATACCTACTCAGATGTCAGCTCAAGGGAGGATGAGCCAATTCCTGGCACGTCAGAAACTGAGTTGATTGATGGCTCTGAACAGCCAGCTGGAAGGGATTTGGTTGAGGCTCCAGCTGGGGAAATCTTGCATTGGCTGACAGCCAGGGAGAAGGAGGAGGAACTGCCTTCTGCACCTCATCTGAGAACATGTAGGACAGAGAAAAAGCAGGAGCAGAGAAGGTCAGCCAGACTACTCAAGAGGAGAGGGCCTCACCCATATTGATGGGCTGCACCAGAAGCTGGCTATTTATCACAGTAGACAGATGAGGCATGGTTGGGAACAACCTGTTTGTTTTCTAGCTGTGTGTTTTTGGTCATGTTTCCTGCTTCACCCTGGATTGACAACCTGTTTGGAATTTAATTGTGCCTTGGAGACTCTGAACTTTTCTCGCCCTGTGAGCTTTCTTGTGTGTGGATTAAGTTTGGCCTGGTGGATTTAAGTTTCTCTGGTGAAGTTATTTTGTTTGAGCAACTTTCAAGTGCCTTATGGACTGTTGGGCCATTGCTCTGTGGACTAACCTTAGTTTACTCATGGCTGGACTTGATTGGAACAGTTCTGGGTTTTTGGTGAAGGAAATTGTTGGGGAATATTAATAAGCTCACTAGATCACAATTATGTGTGCGTGTGTGAGTGGGATAGCACGCTCTCTGGAACAATACCCCCACTGAGGCAATGATGGTACCATCTCTCCTGGAGTTCTGGAAAGCTTTGAAAATCTGATTTTGGCTCTAAGTTTGGGATTGAGTTCTCTGAGGCCTCTATTTTGTTTTGTTGATTTTGTTGTTTGTTGCTTATTACATCATTTTAGCCTGAGCTGTCCATATGATTTAATATTTTAATGTTATTTTCTAGATTTGTACACTATCCAGAGTCTATTGGAGTTGGATGACTAATAAGTGGGAGCTTCAATAACCTTACAACAGACTGCGTTTTCTCAGGAGGAATTGATGAACCTTCAGAAGTATGGGTTTATACCTATTTGTGAGCTATTTTTTACTATTTGGGAAGAATTCTCATTGAAATGCTCCCGAATTATTGTGTGTTGTCATACGATTAAGTGGGATGTACATCCGGAAAGAATAAAACAGAGTTTTCCTATTTGTGAAGAAGAACAAGCAACAAAGAAAAATAGTAGTTGCTATTATCTTCTCTCTCTTGACATGTCAAGTGTAAAAAGTAAAAACTGATTTGGACAATTTCATTAATTAAATCCCATGTCAAGATGTTTGCTTGCTAGACTACTAACAATAAAAGAGTCCCGATCAATTGCAAAGAAGCCCATTTCTTCTTATCAGGTTTATAATGTACAATGCATGTCAAGTAAAATTGAAAACAGGAAACTTTCATGATCTTATTCTTACAGTAAGGGTAAGCTGTGCAGTGTTAAATTTAAATTTAATTGAGATGGACTTTGTTTTCCTTCCTTCCTTCCTCTGCAATCACTTAAGACTCTGACAAAACAAAAAAAGCAAAATGGAAAAAAAGATAGCAAAATCAAAGGAAAGAAAATAGACTACATGCCCTAGATGAATGCCAGCAATTAATTTTAGCTCAGTGAGCATTGGAACAGTATTAATTAAATTTCCTGGCTAAATGCAAGGCAGAATGATGCCAGACGGATCGCCAGGGGGCCTGTGTTCCAGAGCATTTGGGGGGAGGTATTATGGATAAGGCCTATTGCCTAGCCCAACCTCCTGCCCCTCCCTCATGCATTTTTTATGGAGAAGGGATTCTCAGCAGACCTTCTCAAACTGTACAGATTCAGTTTGGCCATGTGCTATAATTTAATGGGCTTTAAAAGCGATAACCAACAGTTTCAATTAGAAACCTATTGGCAGATAGTGCAGTAACTCAAGAATTACTCTGGAACTGTTAGCTTTCTTTGCCAGGAGTCTGGCCATCAAATTCTGCTTTCTGAGTAAGAGCTGTGAGTCTATCAGTATCCATCCGAGTCATGAACCTATTTATTTGGGGGCAGCACAATTGAATCGGGAATACATAAAGGGATCGATATTATCAGATCGCCATAATATTTACTGACAAGTAACTTCATCTTGGAAGAGTTTAACTGGAGCTTGTTTCATCCCATCCTGATAGCCTTCAGACATCAATTCATGGCATCTGGTGTATTTCCCTAAAAGAGTCTGAACAGGTCTGCCAGGCATGAATCTGCAGACACAATTGTTTCAGAGAAGAATGGATGTGGTGCTATTCTTATTGACATTGAGTAGGCTTAGTTTTGAGCTTTTAAAGTGCTCATTTGCATCCACTACTGTGTTTTTCCCCAGTGTTGCTCTTTGTGTATTTTCAGATCAAATCAGTTTAATACAGTCCTAAGGCCAGATACAGCAAAGTATCTAATAGTATAACTGTGACATACACACTCACACACACATACATAGATAAGATGAATAGAGATAGATAGATAGATAGATAGATAGATAGATAGATAGATAGATAGATAGATAGATAGATAGATAGATAGATAGATAGAGCATCTGAAGTAAATAAGAAGATATATAATAAATCATAAAAAGGACCGGCCACAATGGCCTAGAGGTGAAGACATTTGCCTCCCACTCATAAGGTTGAGAGTTCATTCCTAGGCAGTGACCGATATTTCTCTATCAGGGCACAAAGATAAAATATCTGTTGCAAATTCCACATAGGCATCAGGAAGGACATCTGGCCAGTAAACACTCAGCTCCATTCAGTCACCCTGACTCCACCCCGATAAAAGGAATTACAGGGTCATAAAAAGAAAAAAAAAGTTTATTAAAAAGAGATGAATGAATGTGCATCCAAACTTTGTTAAGAGTGTAACACATTGTGCAGATGGTAGCACAAAACGGGATAACTTGAGAGAATTATTTTTGAGTCCATGTCCAAAAGAAGTTAAAGGAAGAAGAAATCATGCTCTCTATCCAGAAATGACCTCAATAATGGATAAATGAAGGTCTGTCTAGAATCTTAATTAAGTAGTCCTTGACTGATGAACCACATTTGGAATTGGAATCTCATCATTGAGTGCCCACATGACCAATTCACTCAACAACCAGAAATTGTGATTGTTAAGTGGAACAAGTCCCATGTAAATAATGTGAGGTGCCTTAGAAGATAAAGGGAAACTCTAGGAGGCCTAATGCAATCTGCACAGGATTGTCTATCTGCTGTGGAATTTGCCCTACCAAAATCTAAGATTGCAAGTAGTGATCATGTGATCATGGGTCAACTGGCAACTAAATGTGAATAAGCTACCAAGTGCCCAGATCATAATCATGTAGCCAGGTGGATTGTCTATGACATTTTGCAACAATTGGAAGTTCTTTACAGGCCATAAGGCATCTTTTCTGAGGCTGTCACAACTGTGAATGGTCTTTAAGGGATTGGTTATAAGTCCAGGACTACTTTTATAAGGAGCAGCATATTTGATTTGATTTGTGTCTTTCCAGAAATTTCATTTCCCTCTGCTCTTCAATAAACCAAAGAGGTTTTTGAGATCAGCAACTAGAAAGACCTCTCCTGAACTATCACATCCAATGCCCTAGCCATCTGTGTGATCAATCAAATACAAGATGGTATTGCCCACCATGTTGTCAGGGGACCTTCCCCATCCTGCACCCTCTGTAATCCTTTAGCTTCCATTAGGTTCCTGGGATGGTAGAGATCCAAAATATCCATTGTTTGAAGAGGATGTGAATTGACCGTGAAAAGAACAGATGCAGTCAGATTATGACTGGAAGACACCAGATCATCACTAAATTAATAAAGAATAGATAAGCATTATAATCAACTCTGAAACAAAACAAATTATCCATCATTATGGATTATCGTGGATTAATAGAAAGATAATGGAGATAACATTATTAAGAACCCCCCTAGGAAGATAAAGTTTAATTCTGCTTTTTAACTTTTCTACTTTGAAGTACAGCTTAGGAAACAGAAAATTGAATTTGAAGAAAACTGAACACATATTTAAACTTCCTCTATTCAAGTAGAGGAAATGATATTTTATTTTGTCTTTCCATTTTTTGTTGTTTTTGAGCATTTCTAAGCAGCATTTAACCAGGACCAGATAGTGAATATTCTGTCATTCTTCAAGTGTGACTGAAAACAGTTTTATTGCAGACAAATCTTATTCCACCTGCAGAATCTCACAAGAAAGCAGCCCATGTCTGCTGTTTATGAAAGCACATAGGATTATTACCAATCATAACTGAACTACAAGGTCAATGGTTGCAAGATGATCTAAAGTAAGTCCCTGAACCAGCTTATGTTGAAATGTTCTCATTACACTGCTAGAAACTCATTCAACCATAGTTAAAGATGCAATAAATGCTATTATGTGGCACCTAGTTGCAGAAAGACTTAATATACTACCATCCTTAGAGGAGGCTATAAAAAACATTAATTAGATGTTTCTCAACAAAGTGTCTAAGCCAGATGGCATATCCCTTGAGATCAACAAACAAGGTGGACAACATAAGGCAGAACAGATTACTAAATAAATTAAACTGTTTGAAGAGAATGACATATTGGCACAAAATTTAAACAATAGTTAAGTCTTATTTGAAACTATAAAGGGCATAGGACCAATTTGCCATTTCTTATCCCAGAAAGCCTTTGCAAGTGCAACTGTGGATAAATTGATTGCCTAATTTGCATCAACAGACCAAAGGATTCTGGAGGGTCTGTTTTATTTTGCTTTTAGCTTGCACCAGTGCCAACAAATTAAAATCAGCTTGATGTAAGTAGTTGTCTTCGAAACATAACAACATTTGATTCCTAATTTCACATTTTTGTAATATTGTTTTTGTACCTTAGAAGAAAATCAATATTATTATGAATTCTGCCCCTTATTATTTTCATAGTTTTACTGATACTTCATTCAGATAAAGAATGTATTTGGAACTATATGTAATAAATAGATTGATATAGAATATGATACTATATATGGTCCAGGACAAAATATCTAGCAAAACAAAACATCTTCAGTAGTAAGGTTTTAGGAACTTTGTCTGTTATGGTGCCTAGGAATTCTGGCGTTGTCTTTTATAATGGGGCCAAATTGTGAAAGGATACTGTAGAAGATTTTCAACGTTAAAATATAATGCATGGATATAATAATATAAGCAAGGCTTCCAGGGGAGGTATAGCAAACTGAAGATAGCTTTGTGAGAGCAGAACTGACAGCCTTGGCAAAGACCAAGGAACCAATATGTAGACTGTTCTTTTGACAGGATATTTGCCTTCAGTTATGAATCTAGTCCTGTATAAACAGAGAAATGCATGTGGTTAAAAGGTGGCATATAAAAAAGGAATGTTTAATAGACACAAATGTACAGACCACCTGAAAGAAAATTGAAAGCAACCAAGGCAGAAGATGGATTAAGCTGTTGTCTGCAGATACTGTAAATGAGCTGAAAATGTGTCCTCCGAAATGTTCTGTTGGTTGAAAAGATGCCTTTTTCCTCCTATTTTGAAGGGCGGGGGAAAAAGGCAGGACAAGGTGTGTGTGTGTGAGAGAGAGAGAGGGGGGGGGAGAGAGATTTTAAATAAACTAATATAAACATAGTGGAATATGTGTTGTTGGGATAATGTGGTATATTAAAAGCTTTCTCAATTAACATATACACATTGAAATTAATTAAATAGAAAGGCAGGTTAAATACAAGTTAAAAGGTATTTAGATGATCAAAAATACAAGGTGAATATAAGATGCTTCCTCTCTTGTACCACTTCTTCCTCCTCCTCCTGCTCATTGTTTACTAGTCACACAATGGTTGTAGATATTTTGAATCAGCGACTCTTCTTGAAATATCAAGCTAGGAATCTCTTCTCTTGAAAGACAGAGTAGGATCTATCACAATTCCTATCTTGGACATTCTAGATTACTCTACTGCTCTTGGGTACAATAAATCATCTTTTCCCCATGTTGGTGCTGAATTAATATTCATTTTCTCCTCTTTTTCATATCATATTCTTTATCTCTGACAATGGACTATTGTGAGGCGTGCTTCTGTGCTTCACCACCTGAGTGGACATTTGAACTCAGGTCCCTTCAGTTTCTGCTGACACACTAACCACAAAATATCTGATCTTGCCCTCCTGAATATTTCTGAAGCAATTTGAAAACTGCCCAGAAAGAGGCTATTGTCATAACCTATAACCCAGTCCATCTCTTCTAGCTTGTTGGATTAGCACCTGGACCTGAAAAACTGGAGCATGGTTATAGATCTGATTTTAAAAAATGGATGCAATTAAAGCACACATAATGTTGCTTGCCATAAATTACAATGTGAAGAGGACATTGCAACACATATAATGACACTTGCTTTAAATTACAGTGCAAAGAGGGCATCATTATTTATTTTCTGTTAAGCAAAACCTTCTAATGAATATTAATTGTATAATCAAGGACATCTTTCAGCCATTTTATTCCACTGCTCTGAGACCTGTTCCACTTGATTTTCTCTCTCTCTCTCTCTCTCTCTCCTTGCCCTCCACCTAAACATCTGCTTTGAAAATATTAGAAGTTAGATAACTTTTATTGTCATTTTTTACTGTGGGCACAATGGCACACATTAAAAATGAAATTTAGTTGCTTGCTCTCAAAGTGTACACATACATAACACACATTTAAACATACTATTTACAACATATGTATAGACCCACACCTTTACATATA
>NW_015388858.1:53538-67861 GCF_001527695.2 Protobothrops mucrosquamatus
CTCTCTCTCTCTCTCTCTCTCTCGCTCTCGCTCTCGCTCTCGCTCTCTTCTCCTTAACTAGATGAAATTTACAAGGGTTGCCACTTTACCTTCTAGCTCCTGATGCAGAGGAAAAAAGAACTGAAAAAAAATGGTAAACATGGTCCTAACACTAGATCATACCATCATCTCGTTGAGACAGAGGAAGGAGATGAAATCTGGAAAAGGCATTCTTAAGACAATTTCATGTACAGGTTATTTACTGGGAGTCAAACAGCTTAAGACTGCTGTTTGACTCTCCAAAATAAAGAAGCCTCAATCATTAACAGTTACTTTGTAGTTGAATATAATACCTTATACAGTATTTTGGTTATACTCAACAAGATAATCTTAGGTCTGAAAGAGCATTAGGAAAGAGCATTAAGAAAGGACATCAAGATTCAGGAATATGGTGTGGCCAATTCATGTATGGAAGCAAACCCAGTTTCCTAGAAATTGGAGAATCTTTGTGAACAAAGTCAGGACATCATGTGCCTGGTAGATAAATGATTCTTTGGAAAAACATTAGAAGATAACAAGCCACAGGGCCTTATAAAGTCCTGTCTTATAGAAAAAGAAGAAAAAATCCATTTGCAACATTCATTTAAGTTACCTCCTCTCCAGTTCAAGTACAACTCATCTGATAGTTGCAAACTCCCCTATAGTATTAGACTGTTGTAGTTGAGTAGCATATTAATCACTAACATAAAACTTAAATGCATCTAATATGCATTCACTGTGCACGATAAACTTTCAATGTCCACATACTGATATATAATGAAAAAGGATCATTCCAATAATCAACAGTTAAAAGATGAGATGAATAATAATTACCAAGTATATATTGGTTGGATCTGAGGTTGATCTTTAATGAACATGTAGCATCTTTTCATCTATGAAATGTTTTGAGGTTACTACTCGAGAAGAGAAAGGAGGAGGAGAATATTTTCATTAATTTATCCTTCTTTAAACTCTGATTTTTTTCATCATATTGATCATATCCTTGTTCTGTAGGGTCCTTTTTTCTTTCAAAGAAGACATAGTGAAGGGGAAAAAATAAAAATAACAACAAAAAAGCACTTCTTTTTTCTGGTGGACATGTTTATTATGATAAATTTAAAAAAAAAAAACCAAAAACCAACATTCCAGTTATTCACATGTACAATGACAGTCCTGGCAAAAGCTGTATGCTGATTTATATTGTTATCTTGTTCTTAGGAAGCTGTTCATAAATCCATTCTGATACATTTCTGATAAGCAGAGTAAAGTCTCTCTCTCTCTCTCATACACACACACACAGACACACACAAACCCACAAACCAGTAATGAAGGAAACTTTCAGAAGCAATGTCTCATTATAGCAGCCTTTAGAGCAATAGTTCAGCAGAAACAAATCAGAAATGGAGCTTTATACAAGTCAAGAACTTAAACGAATAGATTCCTTTTATCCCTGAAGATCTTTTCCAAACCATTCTCCTTAGTCTCAGGTCTGATGCATATTCATATTAATAGGTAATTAATACAATTATATACTTCAATATATAATAATGTATTATTCAGGATTTTGTTTGTTCATGCAATCCTTCCCGACTTTTTTCTATCAATTAGATATTGCAAGAATAGCAATAGCAATTGCACTTAGACTTATATACCACTTCATAGTACTTTACAGTCCTCTCTAAGCAGTTTACAGAGTCAGCATTTTCCCTCCAACAATCTGGGTCCTCATTTTACCGATCTCGGAAGGATGGAAGGCTGAGTCAACCTTGAGCCGGTGAGACTCGAACTGCCAAACTGCTGACAGCCGGCAGTCAGCAGAATTAGCCTGCAATACTGCATTCTAACCACTGCACCACCACAACTCTTGCCAATATGAGACTGCATGTATAGAAAAGAACGTAGTAGAATGATTCCAGAAATATTTGTTTCAGGTTACAATGATTTGTGTGCTACAACACATCAATTCTTCAGTCAGCAATAAACCCAATAGCTACTGTTCTTTCCAAATGAGTTACAATCACCTGGGATTTTCCTATTGTCTCAGCCCACAAGCTAGATTGTATGTAAAGGATGAAGGCAAATTATTTCTAGTGAAGATCAAAAGTCTAGTTGTCTCTACACATAGTATAAAATTCTTTACCTGTTCCACAATCTAGTAGTTGATGTATAGCCATAGCTGTGGAAACCAACCAAAGAAAAGGCTAAAGGGTAGCCTAAAAAGTTGAATTTATTTCTGAGGAGTTCAATTACACAACGTCTTCCTCTTAGCAACTCTGCAGATTTCAGTCAAACAAACTATAGGGATGACTTAGTGAAAACCCTTCCTGTCAAGATTTGATAGCAGGGTCAGTGATTAAAGTCTCCGTGCCATTCTTCAAGGAGACCTGAGAAGTTTAAATCTGAGGGACTATCTCTCCCCAATTATATTGAGCCATCCCATTAGTTCTTGTAAGAGGGGCATGCTGCAGATTCCCATCTATTATGGGATGTGATCTGGTGGGACACAAGAAAAAAAAATATTTTCTGTCATGGCACCACTCTCTAATTCCCATAGATTAGATTAGCCTACAAAGGCTGTAAAGTCATCGTAGTGTCTCTAAACCTGAGGATCTAGTTGTGTAATGATTGTATGGATTTATTTGCTGGTTATTGTGGTTGCATTACTCTTACTGTTATGTGTTGTATTGTGGTGATTTTTATTGCTGTAAGCTGATCAGAGTCATGACTTTGAGATGAGTATATGCTTATAATAGTCTGAAGATTTGAATCCTGACTGCCTTGCTCCTGATATTTCAAGTCAAAACCATGTAACTCTTTATTGTCAGCTTTGACGTGTTCTGCCATCTGCCCTTTCTTTCCAGAACAGCTTTCTCCAAGGGTGAGAACCAAAATTCCTTTTTCAACAGCTTCAACCTTTACACTTTCAATTTATTTCTGTAGAGGAGTGTAGATGTGGCCTTGAAACAGGAAACACAAAATGATTGCTCAGCCCTGGGAAAAGAGAGAGAGAGAGTGAGAAAGGATATCAGAATTTGAACTTATGTCCTTTCTTGAACTTATAGTTTGTAAAAAGGGAGATAGTGAAGATTTTGGACGGGCTTCCAAAAGTCCATTAATCTACAGTACCTTATAACTAGAAAGCTGTATTCCTGAAATCCTTGTGGATTCTTTTTCTTGAATTTATTTCATTTCATTGATTTGTTTTAAAAAGTATTAAATGCAAAAGAACAGAAAACAGTTATAAAGAAAAGAGGGAAGGACGCGGGGGGAAAGCAATATTGAGGGTGCAGACAAGAAGCAAATAAAGCTTTCAAAAAAACTTCTAACTTTCTTTGGTATAAAAATAAGAAGAAATAGAATGATTCTGTCAACTGGAGTAAATCATAGCACATATTACTTCTGTAGCCATAAACAGTTCTGGTCATCAAATCCCAAGGTTAAAATTTCTTTTCTTTCAATTTCATACAAACAGTCCAAAATTATTTCAAAGTAGAAATGAAGCTAAACAAAGACTTTTCTTTAATTAAAGCAGTCAATTTCACCATCTCAATCAATTACATTAACTTCATCACCCATTCTTCCATTGCTGGTATTTGTAAGTCCTCCCATCTTTGTGCATAAAGATGCCTTCCTGCTGTTATAGCAATAGCGCTTAAACTTATATACCCCTTCACAGCGCTTTACAGCCCTCTTTAAGCAGTTTACAGAGTCAGGATATTGCCCCCAGCAATCTGGGTCTTCATTTTGCTGACCTCAAGAAGGACAGAAGGCTGAGTCAACCTTGAACCGTTCAGAATCAAACTCCTGGAATGAGCAGTGAATTAACTTTCAGTACTGCATTCTAACCACTGTGCCACCACGGCTCTTTTATCGTCATCATGTATAAGAACAAAGTTCCATGTTTTGTTTTGTTTTTCCATTTTGTTTGCCCATCAAAACTAGAAGATTTTTTTAAAAATTTCAATTGTATTTAATTTGAGAATTCTCTGAAACACACACAAATATGTGTTTGTAAGTGTGTGTGTGTGTCTGTTTTTACAATTTACCACTTGTCCTTTTTTATTCCTTATTTTCCCATTATTTTAATTGACAAAAATATTCTGTTTTGTTTTGTTTTGTTCTAAATTACAGTAGCAGTAGAATCTCTTGCTTAATTATTTAGTGCACATTAATAACCAATGTCATTAAATCCTCATTTTTACATTTTAAAATTTAATATATAACTATAGTTACCCAGGTGAAACAAAAAGTACAGCATCAAGTGGCAACAAAATAAAACGATAAAGCCCTGGAAACATGATACAGATATATATCCCATACTTTGCTACATCATTGAAGAAATAGAGAACTATGAATAAATCAAAGCCAAACACAAGGAGAGAATCAGGCAGTTTTTAAGCACTTCTTTTTTCCAAGCATCCATCCATTCAATCAATACCCAGCTTCAAAATAATGTAACACCAACACATATTAGCATGTATTAGCATTATGATTATATTATGCTGTAGAGTGCAATGTTATGTCATCTTAGACTATAAAATTTTAGAGAGTGCTATTCATAGTAGCATAATGTCAGTTTAGAACTAGAGAAACCTAGTAGCTAATGTTGGATCACACATTTTCCTTCAGACTGATTATTTAATTGGAATTTTATTTGGGACATAAAATGAGGATTGGTCCAATATATAAGTCCCCTTGAACTCTTATCACAAATAAATAAGAAGTAAGTATTGAGGTATCCTTTCAAATTATATCCGTTATCATGGCATGTCTGAAACACACTTGCTAGAATGGATATATCCTTCCTTCCCTCCTCCCTCCCTTCCCTGCTGAGTGGGGGAGGGAGCAAGGGATTGCAAGATTAGCTGGGAAATTGTCACAGAATGTTGAAAATAAAGATCCCATGGCCCCAGCTGCAGGATGGGAATGCAGCAGCCAGTAACTGAGTTTCCCAAATTTCAATCCCTTGGGAATCATGGGTCGTTGATTTTGGACACATTCTGAAAGTTAGCTGTAAATTTCTGTAATTTGAGGTTGAAAAATTATTGCTTATGATGTACCATTTTGCCCAGTTAAAGGTCATCACAATGAGAATTTTAGTATTATATACTGTAGATATAGCAGTTTCTTAATTTCCTCTCCCCTATAAAAGCACTTCTTGCTGATTTTTTTTTAAGAATCCCCATTTCCTCCTCCTGTATAGAAACCATAACAACAAATACACATATACCAGGTATTGGATAAAAACAGATTATCTCCAAATATTGTTAGGACACAATAGAATTTTGACCGGTGAGTGGTGAGTTTAACTATACCATTTAAGCAGGATTTTCCTCAGATCTCGCCTTATGTAAGGACCCACCTCAGCTAACCACCCAAGAAAGCAGCACTCTTAAAACAGGCATTGTCTCAAAAGGAACTTTTATTAGGGGCTAGTGACAGTAGGAAAGTCAAGGCAAGATCTGGGGAAAATCCCACTCAAATGGTATAATTAAACTAGCAATCTTCCTCCTCCCACCAAAGTCATAATGACCATTTGAAATCCAGCCAATCCACAGGTGGCAGAATGTTTGGGTAACTGGCACAGTTGGCGCGCATCTCAAGGTCTTCTCCAGTTTTGTTTCTCCATAACTGTCTCCCTCATAAGGGAGACACGTTTGTCTCTCAGTGGACAGAGGCAGGAGAGGAAAAGTAGAAAGCAAAAGTTATCCCAAGCGAAAGTAAATTCCCCGCTCCTCCCAGCAGAATGGCAGGTCCCAAACAAGGGCACATATGCAGGGAAAGCGATAAGGGTTTGGGGATCTGACATGAAGTGTGGCAGAAAGAAATAATAATTTAAAGTTTTTCCCTCCCAACTCACTTCACAGCTTGATAAGCTTATGATAATTATTTGTTTGCCTCCTTGTTTCATCTTGTTGATACACGGAGCCACAGCACAATTACTAAAGTATTAAGTCATGCTGTCTGTCTTGTAGAAATAGTGTATTTCTGATATCAGTGATTCTCTTTGAAGAAATTAGAGGAATACTGACTTACATGATTTTCTTATTACATAGATATTGAAGGAGGATAGGAAATTAAAGGCCAGATTACAGTTTCAAAGAGACAAAATGGATGTAAGAGGAAAGAAAAGCTCCTGGTTTTGTACCCAATGGAGATAACAGACTTAGGAGTTCATTTACTACATTGAGTTATCATGACACAAATACTGCATAGTAGTTTAAAAAGTCATTTGCTTATCATACTGAAAGAAGAGCCGTGGTGGCACAGTGGTTAGAATGCAGTATTGCAGGCTGATTCTGCCCACTGCCAGGAGTTCGATCTGACAGGCTCAAGGCTGACTCAGCCTTCTATCCTTCCAGGGTAGGTGAAATGAGGACCCACATTGTTGGGGGCAATATGCTGAGAGGGCTGTAAAACACTATGAAGTGATATATACTGTATGTCTAAGTGCTATTGCTATTGAAAGAGATGAAACAATCTAGAAATATTTTAGTGAAATGAAATTTAAGAGTGAATGGAAAAGTCCTTCTTCTATGATACTCTCCTAACTTTGCTTCTGGTTAAATGATCTTCACAGAATGATCTTCATATTTTTTAGTGAATGTTCGAAGCAATCTCCAATGTATTGACATATGTTGTTATCCTGAAATGTTTGCACAACATATCTCCCATATTCTTGATCAGAGGATTGTGGCAAAAATGCTTGTTGACATTAACTCACATGGTTCAATTTCATTCCATGATATTTTCGTAGTGTTAATAATTTATGCTGTTTAAGAAGCAGCATCATTAATTAACAGGAACTATGAACATTTATGAATACCACCATTTTTGAACAGCAGGTAATCATGACAGGGATAAATGTTTTCTTGGTGACAAAACATCTGTTTTTGTGTTGTACTGATCATCTGTTACAACTATTGGTGCATACTTAACTTTGTTTTTAAATACTTTCTAGAAGCTACCTTTTATTTTTTTATAATCTCTGGCTCCCCAAACCGATCTAATTTCAACTTATGCTTCATTCTTTAAACAGATAAATTCTTAGTTGAACACAGTTGCTTTGATGTAAAATGACTTCTTATTGTTTTGGATTATACTGCTGCGATGTAAAGGAATGAGCATAAATGTAGAAAATAAATCATGTTTATAAGACCTTCTCAGAAGAGAAGCATGAGAATCAAAGGTCCTTGATTACTTCTGGAAAAAAAAAGATAGCAGTAGAACTATTTTCCCAAACAAAACACAACACAAGTGAACAAATAATTCTAACAGAGTGGTCATGATCCTTTTCATCTTTTTTTTAAATCCCCAAAAGATTCCATAAAGTTTGCATCATTTTGAGTGGATTATTTTTTTTTCACTATCCTCCATTCTCAGTCATTCCCCATCTGTGTTGGTCCTAAATCATGTCCAGCATTGTTTTCTTTCTCTCCCATTTCTCGGAACCTAAGCTCCCCAGAATTCAACATATATGTTTTACAAATTTCCCTAGCAGTCTGTTTAAACTCTCTGCTGCATGTTTGTTGAGTTCATCTTGGCTTTATGTTCCACAATCATTTCTCTGATCTTAAATCAAATTAAACCACTTGAGGAACATGGGATGATCGCCTGCCAAATCTATCTATCTAGTGCAGCATCTTGTTTTCTAAGCAGTACTCAACTGAATCCTTTGGGAAATCTACAAGCGAAAGGTAAATGAAATAGCACTTTTCTTCTGTCTGTGCTAAGCATGTAGCCTTCAAAAGGACAATGCTTGATTGTAAAAGCTTTTGAAGCTGATCACCTGTTCATTAGGTTACTTAAACTGTTTTTTCCCCATTTTTTTTTCTTTTTTACATTGATGATATACAAAATGGTGACTGGCAGTTAAGTGTTCTTAGGAGAAATTCTATTATAGTAAACAGTTTTGCCCATTATGCTAAATTTCTCTTATAAATCAGCAAAAATAGCAAGCCATTCTGCTGTTTGCAAATAGGGTTGGGGGCATTTTAGTTTTGCTCCAAATATCAAGTACTGCATTAATACTGTAATTACTTGTCACGGCTGCCTGTGGATATTTGTAAAGGTGACATCAGGATGGCTGACAAAGGATTTTCTTTTAAAAATGCTGGAAGGCTTTATATAAGAGAATTTCCATTCAAAACCTCAATCCTGCTGCAGGCTAATCACATAGCAATGTCCCAGCTTTTAATACACTGGGCATAGAAATTGTGAAGGCTCCATTTGCTTTTCACAAGTTACACAAACAGAGCACAGTCACCGAATGCATCACAGGGGCTTGAATTCCCTGCAGAGTTTTCAGCACATTACTACAGGTGCTAATGGGCCGGAAAGAGTTTTCGGCCCATTAGCAATTTAGTCATATCTTTAGCACCACAGAATTGGAAGGGACCTCCATGATTACCAGACTATCACATTGCCCTGAGACAGGATTTGTAGATTTAAGCATCCCCAAACAGAGATCTACTTATCGCTTTCTTAAAGGATCTGAAATGCAGTCAAAGCTTCCCTTTCTCCCTATTCTACTGAAATGAATATTGAAACTATTTCATTAGAACAAAGCCATCTCACTTAATGTGAACCCCAAAGTAAATACCACCTATCGGCCTTGTGTTATAGTCTCAAAGGCACTCTGCAGGCATCCTGATTTGACTGTTTCCATTAGGTGGCTAAAATAAAGACACAGTGTTCAAGGATCTAAGCAATTGTTTGTGAATGGCAATTGCTCTGCTTTTGGTTTCATAGAATATGATATTGTAAAACTCAGGCAATCAAGAATGTAACTCCATATGTCAAGGCTGCACAGCTTGATTCTATAGCGAATTCTAATCCCTCCTTAGGTTGAAAGACAATTGGGTGACTTTGGGCTACTAACTCCCTCTCTGTCCAGCTCACTCCAAAGGGATGTTGTGTGGAAAATAGGAAAAGGTAGGAAAATTAAGTGTGTTCACTACCTTATCTATAAAAATAATAAAGGTAGGATTTTAAAATAAAATAAAATATTAGCCAAGTACATATATGACTGCAACAGACTTTGGATGTACTGTACAGGATTTGCTTTCTGATTCTTCCTTTTCATTTTCTTTCTCCATCCTGTCATTCAGTCTAGAAACAGTGAGCTAGAGCCAAAGAAATATCTGTTTTCCTGCCAAATCTGAATGACTGTTTCTCTTCTGGCAGAAGGTGATCTTTTTATATATATAAATCATCATCAACAATAACAACTAGCTTCCTTTCAGATGGTGCATTAGGGAAGAGAAAAAAAAGTAATAATCAGAGAGAATTCCTGGAAATAATGCTATGTTTCCATTAACCATTAAAAAAGAAAATAAAATACCTCCTTTAAAAAGTCCAAACCTAATAGATCAAACAATTCAGAGGTTTTTTATTTACTTGTTCATCATTTCTCAGAATTAGAATCTTAAAGAGTGATAATGTTTAATTTGAAGAGATGAGTAGGCTTTGGTTCAAAAAATCTGATTCATTCCTTCAGTCGAGATATATTTTGCATGATAAGCATCATTTAGTTTCCTGGGCAGTATTTTCCTGAATATATTCTACTGCTGAAAAAATGTTTTTCGTTATCTTTTATTTTATTTTGTTTGGCTTGGTTTCACTTTGTGGCTGGTTGGCTCCTAATTCATTTTGTTTGAACTACTGGATGTTTCATTGCTCCCTATTTTGTACAATTATGGTTGAGTTTGTATTAAAATGTTAGAAATGGTGAGTTGGATGCAATTTTCTACCAAATCAGGTCTACAATATGTTCCACCTTGCAGAGACATAATAGTGGCTCACTTTTCTTTGATGAGAATTACCTACAATGAGAAGCAATTCTTCTGGTACTTCATTTAGCCAGAAAAATAACTTTGGTCCCAAATTGATTTTACAGAAGTGAAGCTCTCCTACTGAAACAAAGTACCTTTCAGAATAATAAAAAAACCTATATAATAGTGGTAAATATGATACACTTTTGAAAAGTAGAAGCAAAAAAATGTATACAGAATGTCAAGTATAAGATCCAACTTACATTTTTTTAATGTATGGTTCCAAAACTTCCTCATCATTCTCCATCTGGCTATAAGTGCTGTTAATTATATAAGCCGTATGATGTCTACATTGGTATTGGTCTGTGTCCTTCAGAAAAATAACCCATCATGTCTGTCAATAAGCTACCAGTGTTATCTAAAAATAGGCTTGCTGCTCCTATAGATGATGCAATCCCAGGATATATAATATTCTTTGGTTTAAGGGCTTGATAAAAATTTGTGAGATATGCTAATGGTCATGCTAAAACAGAAGAGGTCATGCTAAAAACAGAAGAAATCAGGATCCAAAATGGACCATGTTTTTTGAATAAAGAATGTTGAGAAGTTGAAGGAATGGGGTGAGGAAAACAAAACAAGATTAGATACACATTTGCCTTTCAATAAAAAACCGCAAATAGTTGCCAAAATTTCAGAAATATTCTAAAATCGAACCCATAATGGGCTTTCAGGAAAAGATGGCCAATTAAGCTGATGATTTGCAAACTTGTACAAGGGATCTGAAGCAGATCGGTTCCCTTTGATTTTTCTCATGATTAAAGAGAATGATGGGAGTTTTCCCAAGCTGTTTCTTTTTCTGGTCATTCCTTTTCCTCATGGAAAAAAATCAAGACTGGGATTTTAGAGGGTGGAGAACCAAGGAGATGAGGGAATTTTGCTCCAGATGCATATTGTAACCTTTCAGGGACACTCTGTGTGCTTCCTTTGCTGTTTTTGGAAATTGTCTATTAATGGATTTAAGGAAGTTAGACATCTTCTAAGTGACAAGACTAGAAACACCTGATAAGTGAAAGCTCTTAATCTTCAGTATAAGAATATGAAGATTTTCTTTTATAACCTCTAAGAACTTAAAATGAATAATAAAAAGTAAAATAAAATTTTGAATACAAAAAGTTCCAAGGGTTCAAAGAAGAGTTTTGGTCTTTGACTATTAAGATTTTGAAACTATTTTTCCATAAAAGAACTATTTTTCCAAATGCTTGTGGGGAAAAATGATTTTTAGTTTGGAATCATAAGACAAACAATTTATAATGGTGGTTTAAGAAATGGATGTGTTGTGTCTTCTAGAAAACAGTCTGTTTCCAAATGAAAATATCACAGAGAAAGATATCCAGCAAAATTTGAGGAGAATATGAACGTTTGAATAAAAATATGTTACCAGATACACTTGATGAGGTTTTTAAAATCAAGAAAGAAATAAAAAATGAAAGTCCCCCAAAATAATTTGCCTTTATAAAAGAGATTCTTTAAGATACTAAAGAAACTTGTAATATGGATTGTTAACCATCTGAGTGGTTCACATAGAAAGACTTTTATATATATAAAAAAGGATTATAAAGTTAGTGGGTTTTTTATCAGAGATAAAATAGGATGTTAATTTATGTGATTCTTTTTGCATTTATTGGTATCTTACTGGATTTGCCTAAAATTGATGTCATGTAAAAGCTTTTCCCCCTATAATTAATTTATGAAATTCTAATTTTATAGTATTTAAACTGGTTTTACACTTAACTATTTCTTTAAAGTAAGAAAGTCTGATAGTGTTAGAGAAAAGGTTGAATCCCTCAAACATGAATGTTTCAGCTGAACTTCTATTGATCCGTTCAAAGTGTATTTCTATATTTCAACTATATTGAATTGTGTAAAAGCCCAGACACTGAAGATACATTTTTTGTGAGAGTATTAGGTTGCATTGTAGGAGGTTTCTGAGTCTAGTTTTTCAGCTTTATTATTTTACTAGATAACATCATAATTGCAGGAGTTTTTGAGAACTGAAATTTGTTTCTTAATTAAAATAGAATAGAACTGGAAGGGTCCATGGAAGTCTTCTACACCAGTCCCTTGCTCAAGCAGGAGAACCTATATCATTCCAGACAAGTGACTGTCTAGTCTCTTCTTAAAAATCCCCAGTGATGGAGCGTCCATGATTTCTGAAGGCAAGCTGTCCCACTGGTTAATTGTCCTCACTGTTAGGAAGTTTCTCCTTAATTCCAGGTTGCTTCTCTCTTTGGTCAGTTTCCAAACATTGTTTCTTGTCCTACTTTCTGGTGCTTTGGAGAATAATTTGACCCCCTCTTCTTTGTGGCAGCCCCTCAAATACTGGAATACTGCTATCATGTCACCCCTATTTCTTCTTTTCTTTAGACTAGCCAAACCAAATTTCTGCAGCCGTTCTTCATATGTTTTAGTCTCCAGGCCTTTGATCATCTTAGTTGTTCAATGTTGTAGAAGGAGAATACTACTGGGTGAAGAGAAGATCAAGGAAATATATTATCAATTGATATACTAATTATAGAAATGTAAAAATTAATTACTGATTGTTTATTAACTATTATTAATTGTATATTCTTTTCTAAAAAAAAAATACGAACCAAGACAACATGCTGTACACCAGGCACTAAGGTTGTTATTGTAAAAAAACAATAAAACTTTTACAAAAAAAAAAAAGATATTAAAATCTCTAGGAGGCTTTTCACATGATGGATGATATTGGCTAGGCTGGAATTTTGGCCAGAAGAATAAGCAGTCATGGAAAGTTCCACGTAAAAATTGTACAGAAAGTTCCACGTAAAAATTGTACACGTAAAAATTGTACATAACACAGACATGCATATTGAGGATGTGGTGGGAGGGGTGATAAGATTTAGGACAACATTGCTTCTGACTCCCAACAGGAAGGGAGCATAGGAAAGTAATTGCATGGATGTGGCTTTGCCATTCTTCTCCTGAAAATTAGGAAATCTCTTAGAAAATCCAATTTATTCCAACATTTACTTTAAAAAAAAACAGGTATGCCACAATTAGATATAAAAAGTAAACATAAATTACTCTCTGAACAAAATACATTTTATTTTGAGGTCTGTTGTTTTATTCCCACCACAAATTGGATTTCAGCCATTATTTTGAAATAATTGGCAGCAATTTCAAGGTCATAATATTTCTTTACTTCACCACCCAGTAATAAGCAAAATATTGCAAGGTAAATATTTATATCTTCTCTCACTGTATTGCAAGCATGGTTAAATTTGTTGTACTTTTTAACAAACTCTACCACAATAGGAATTAGTGTACAATTAAACTGAAATGTTGACAAGATTCTATATGAAGCATATTATAAAAAAATATTTTTTCCCTAATCTGAAAATTCTTGAAAATATTTATTGAGAATGGCCAGTGAAAGTTGCTCATCCTCTGCCTATGGGAAGTTTAAAATTATGAACTCTGAACCAGGTCTTCTTGGTAGCCTACCAACTCCTTTCCAATGTTGTGTCTTTCATTTTAAGCTCTTGAGTCAACTTCTCATGGGATTTAAATACTATATTTCTAAAGCTTTTTTAGTATTCGCCTGAATTGCATCAAGCTTTATTTTAAACATTTCAGCTATTAAGAAAACTGAAGTCATTTTTTCCTTCTTTTCAAATTTTGCCCTTTTTTACCGCCTCCCCCCATTTTTTTTTCTTTTCTGCTATTTTGTACTTTATTTCTCCTTTAAACTTAAGTAGTAGTAGTTGTTGTTTTAAAGACATTGTTTATAAGCCTTCTATTTATTTATTGTATTACGACTGGGAACAAATAGAAACAGTAACAGAGAAGCAAAAAAGAGCAACAAATATGATAAAGGTTCTGGAGGCTAAATCACATGGTGAAGAGTTGAAGGAGCTACGGTAGGTATATCTACTGTAGCCTATTGGAGATAAGGATTAATGGGAACATGATAACTGTCTTCCAGTACTCAAGGGGCTGTCATGGGAAGGAGGGATTGACTTGTTCGCCAAAGTACCAGAGGGCAGAATGGAACAAGAAGTAATGGGTGGAAGTTTATTAACGAGAGGTCCAGCCTAGAAGTAAGGAGAAGTTTTTGACAGTGAGAACAATTATCAATGGAATAGCTTGCCTCCTGGAGTTGTGAGTGCTCCATCACAGGAGGTTTTCAAAAACAGAATGGACAACATTTGACTGAGATGGTAAAAGGTCTCCTGCCTTGATCAGAGGATTGGACCAGAAGACTCCCAAGGTCCCTTCCAGTCCTGTGATTCTATGTTATATGTTCTAGTATCTTCTAGTTCAGGTGTTAAAATTGTTATCTGTACGCACCCATCCTATCAGCCAAAGGAATTCTATCCTAGAAGCAGCCAGATTCTCTGACAAAGAAACAATTGGATCAACAGCTTTTAGGGATTTTATTATTATTATTATTATTATTATTATTATTATTATTATTATTATTATTATTATTATTATTATTATTATTA
>NW_015388858.1:67961-79688 GCF_001527695.2 Protobothrops mucrosquamatus
TTTCAACAAGCGGGACTGACCTAGGGTGAATTTTAAATAGGGAAAATTTTTTTAAAGATTTTAATAATGACACAGCCATAAATATATTTGGTTTTTAATTGGTTTTATAGGGGAAATGTTTTTTGTGTTGTTTTTTAATATGCTGTGAGCCGCCCTGAGTCCCGTGGGGAGAAGGGCGGCATAGAAGTTAGTGAAATAAATAAATAAATAAATAAATTATAGATGTGGTGCTGTCTCAATAGGCAATATAGAGCTGGCAAGAAACACTAGTATATTATTTCCCCAAATTCCAAGTTTTGTACACAACTGTTTAATTAATGCTTCTGTTTATTAATTATTTTGATAAACAGTCCAGATATAGTTTTCAATATGTCATGGACAGAGGGAGGAACAAACTGCAGCTCAGCATGTTGCCATCATAGTTCTGTTTCTACTTCCCTCCTACCTACCTACCTACCAGTATTTTGCTGTGACTCATAATTTTGGCAATTTTGTGTTTGTATTCTTTTGGTTCTTGGCTACAAAAGTAAAAGAAATAATGAAAATAACTCCTCATGTCTGGTCAAAGATAACCATGCCTGGTTATCTTTGAATCAACAAAAATCTGGTTTGCATTAGACGATCTGTATCTACATAGCATTACATCCTAACATGTTTTTTTTTCTCTAGCAAAGGATTACATTTGTTGTTCAATTATATGGATTACATATGTTTCCTCCATATATGCTATCTCCTCTTTTTTTTAAAGTAAACATTGTTATTTTTTTATCTGTTAAATTTATATGCTGCATGAGACCCAATCACTCTAGTACAGGGGTGTTAAACTGCCGGCCTGTGGGCCGGATGCGTCACGTGGAAGCCACGCCCACCCCATTGCCAGCAATGGCAAAACAGTCCTGATACGTTGTGCGATGTCACGTGATGTCTTGAGTTTGACATGTCTGCTCTAGTAGCTCACAAGTAAAAACATTTTTTTTTAAAAAAATGCAATAAGAAACATAAAAACTAAAGAGCAGATATTGCATGACCCATAAATTGTAGCTCAATTCCACAGCTTATGTCTATTTACTAATGTTACTAACTGCAGGCAAAACTCACAGAGTGTGAATGCTTGGGAAAGGAATGCATTCATAAGCCATAACTTTATATTATAAGGATCACATGGAGACCCATTGGACTGCTGGAGATATTTGTTGCTGGGTGCACAAATATTTGGAGTGCCCAACCTTCCACTTTGAGTATTCCAGGTAAAAAATCCGAACAGAATTGATCTGTGTGATCTGTCACATGGTGACATATTTTATCAACAGGCATCTTCCTGTATGGAAATAAATTGCACAGATATGAGCAATGATGTCAATGCAAACCACCAGGTAATAAGATTGTGTTATCCCACAAGAAAAATAGATTTTGGGGGATGTACTTCTAACATTTTGAGTAAAACATTCATTAGGTTAGATTGGGTTTTTTTTTGTCTTTCAACAATTTATTATTAAAATATGGCTTTGTGATAGACTTATTCCTAAATGAATTCTCTGCTTGATGAAAAAGAAATAACCATTTCTTTTGCTTTGATAGTAAATCTAATTTCTTTGAATTCTATTTTCACATGAACATGTTCACATTCTCATACACAAGTTTATGGGTGTAATTAAAATTTAAAAAACCTAAATTTATGTACTTTACAATATCAGAAAACCAAAATCACCGTCTCTACAGTAGAACCTGATCTGTACAATTTTTTTTATAAAACAGTTTGTTAAAAATAAGCAGTGTGTGTGTGTGTGCGTGCACACACGTGTATGCATGCTGATTGTCATGCATAAAAATCACAGTTTGCATGTAGTCGTTGACTTATGACATTCATTTAACAATGATGCAAAGTTATGATGGCCTCAGGAATTAAAATGACTTACAATCTCACTTGAATTTATGATCATCACACTACCCTCATGGTTACAATTCAGGCACTTGGCAACTAGCTCACATTTACAACCATTTTCAGTGTCCTGCAGTCATGTGATCATGATCTGAGACATTTTACTGATTTTGCTAATTTCAAGTAAAAAAAATGGCAAAAATACCCATTGAGGAAGTTGAATTTGATTAATAGTATGTAGAATAGAATAGAATAGAATAGAATAGAATAGAATAGAATAGAATAGAATAGAATAGAATAGAATAGAATAACAGAGTTGGAAGGGACCTTGGAGGTCTTCTATTCCAATTCAGGCAAGAAACCCTATATCATTTCAGACAAATGGTTGTCCAATGTCTTCTTAAAAACTTCCAGTGTTGGAGCATTCACAACTTCTAGAGGCAGGTTGTTCCAGTGATTAATTGTTCTAACTGTTAGGAAATATCTTCTTAGTTCTAGGTTGCTTCTCTCCTTGATTAGTTTCCATCCATTGCTTCTTGTCTTGCCCTCAAGTGCTTTGGAGAATGTGATTCACTTAACAAGCACAGTGATTTTCTTAATGATGTCATAAAAAAATGTTAACATCAGGTCCAACTTGACTTACAACTGTAATGACTTACAATGGAAATGCCATTCTTAACTGAGTTGAGGATGACCTGTACAGGCAAACACGTTTTAGGTAATTACTGGATTTAAGAAATGAAATACTTTTTACAAATATGTCTCTCTCATGGACAAAAAAACATTATGTGAACTACAGTATTTCAGAAGAGAAATAAGCAAACAGGGAACAGACACAGTGTCAAGGAAATGAAATGTTAACAATCAAAGTACCCAGCAAAGAGGGTTTTTTTCCCTTAAATCCAGAAAAGTGTCTTCTTAAGGGGAGGAGAATAGACTGCCAATAGTACAATTTGTCACACATATCAACAATGACACCACTTAGAGGAATATACAAGCCCCAAATACATTGCATGAAAACCAAATCAAAGAGATTGCTTTTTAAGATCCATTGACACAAACAGAAATCTTATATATTGCATGCTGTACTGGATAAACAGGAAATTGAATTCTATCTTACAGCTGCATAAACCTGGCCAGAATAGCATCAGACACACAATAAATTATATGTTATGGAGAGGGAACCCTTTCCATGGAATAAATAATAATGAGATACTTCGACAGCTTTTCAGCTTATAGGAAATGTATGGTAAGAGGTAAGCAGTGTGGAATCTAAATCAATAGAATAGAATTAAAGTTATTTCCAGCTGTTGCCTACAGACAATTTGAAATAAATATGGAGGTACTTGTGTGGATAACTGATTTAAGTTTGGAGAAGTCCTCTTTTATATATGTGACTGATAACTAATAAATAATATTAATTACCAGGGAGGTATCCCCAAGATAGTTATGAAACACTACTAAAATGTAATGTTTTGGAAAATATTTGTAAGGAAATGCAATATTTTCTTAAGTCATAAAATTTTAATTCAATTACTTTTCTCTCTCTCTCTCTCTCTTCCTCTCCCTTTCTCTCTCCCTCTCCCTCTCCCTCTGTGTGTGTTCCTATCTTTCTTAATAATGCAGACATGGTATTCCATTGCCACCTTCTGGGATTTATTTTCCAATCTAATTTATACTCCTGGCCTCTTCTGCAGGTTTCCATCCAACTTTTAATAACGCCTGACCTAGATTAGCTTCCAAGCCCACATCAGGTCAGACAGATGTCAACATCTGTTAACATTTCCAATGAAAGGCATATAATGTGTAGAAAAAACATTCAGGAGTTGCACCCATAGTAGTGACCCAAGGCCAAAGGAGATAAACATTTTCAATAATGCAAGTTTGCATGGTTTTTTTTGTGTGTGTGTCATCTTTCCTCATGTTTTATACTTCCTGCACAATAACACATTCATATTCTGTACATCATGAAAAAGAAAATAATTCCCAGAAGGTTGGCCAGAAAGCAAGAGTGAACATGACCTGAAACCCTGATGATAATAATAACCTTCTGGAATTAGTAAGAATGAAATTCCATTGAGGCTTGCCTGATCTCAGGAGCTTTGATGGCTCTGCCTCTGGCTGTTGCTGCTTAATGAACAGTCACTCTAGAATAAGCTTGTGAGAGGCCACCATAGTGTGCATTACCAAAACTTGTCTAGGTATGTGGAGGGGAGGGGGAGCTCCACTCTGGGAGATATGTGCATCTAGATTTTGGGTGTGATCCCAGTTATGTGGCCAATGGAGGTGGAATGACTATTATTATCTGAGAAACTCTGGTGGCTTCCAGGAACTACAAATTCAAATAGCTGGATAGAAGACCCAGTTTATGAAGCTGGGCTTAAAGGACCAGATGATTTTGCTGTTTTTAATACCAGCATCCATGCTGCACATGGGCTTCCCTGTCTGAGTTATATCACATCATAACAGTGATATGACAGGTTGGTGGCAGATTTCCCCAGACTTATGATGCTAGAGGACTTCAATCTGCCTTCTCTGGGTCTGGGGATTTAGGTCACAACCATGGACCCTATCCAAGTTAAGGATGGTCTCCAACCCAGTGTGGAGATCACATACCAACTTTAGTTTGACCTGTTAAAGTAGCCCACTTATCAGATTACCCTGGCTCCTCAAGCTCCGACATGGACCTTGTTAATCTGGGTGATGTCTGAACTAACATGACTCTCCTGGTTCATGTCACTCTCATATTTGAGGTAGGCAGGTGAAGTGTTAAGGGGTCTTTGCCCAAGGACCCCTACTGGTAAGATAGGTACCATCTGGAATTTGAATCCCAGTCTCACATACCAAAGGTGGCATTCTAACCACTATGCTATCCAGCCGCTACCTGGAGAAATACCAGAGCCTGAATGAGCAATTGGAAAAGATATGAAATCTAAAGGCCAAAGTGCCCCAAGTGTTGTGACTGCTAAGCTGGGAGAATGGCACCAACAGAGCCCAAGATCAACATCAGAGCTCTCTGCCCAGAAGAATACAGTGTTAGGAACAGCTAAGGCCTTGCTCAGAGCCCTCAAACTCCCAGGCCTCTGGTAGATGAGGACCCGAGATTGAGGTATGCAGATACCACTCAAAAGGGTGAGAATGGAATTGTATTTGTGTGTCTCTGTGTATCATTTTTATTGAACTTTTTACACAATTAAAAAATAAATAAGAATAAATGTATAACAGAAAAGTAGAAGGAAGAAGAGGAAAAAGAAGAAGAAGAAGAAGAAGAAGAAGAAGAAGAAGAAGAAGAAGAAGAAGAAGAAGAAGAAGAAGAAGAAGAAGAAGAAGAAGAAGAAGAAGAAGAAGAAGAAGAGGAGGAGGAGCAGGAGGAGGAGGAGGAGGAAGAGATTCTAAATTGTTTTTCAGCAGTTACAAACAATTTTTTATCCTTTCTCCTCTTTTAGAAGTACAATGCAATACATACTTCCCTTCCTCCCATATTCAACCCCTTTTAATCAATAAACCCAGGAATTACCAGTTTAGTTTTTATCCATTTCCAGCAAAAGGTCCATAAAAGGTTTGTAGTCTTTTTTACAAATTCTTATTGTTTTGTCTCAAACCAAACAGGTCATTTTTCCATCTCTGGAAGTTCTGCCAACTTCACAATCCACTCCTCCATTGTGGGTACTTCTGCATTTTTCCAGCTGTGCTCTATGAGTTTAGAAGCTGTTGGTATTTACTAAGCAAGTTTGGACTTAGCAATGTTGTTGGAACAAAACCAATCCACGAAGGTGTCCTCAGAATTCCTAATTGCTAAACTGTTTCCTTGGGACTTCATTTAGTTTGTTGTTGACTTTTCTATCTAAAATAAATTAAGTTTATTTATTATAAACTTAAACTGAATAAGCACTACCATTCATGAAGCTAGGACACTTACTTAACAAAGTTCAAGATGTATACCGTTCCAAATGCTGGCAACCTCTGAGAGATACACCTACTGAAAATGCACTTTACACATTAGCTCCTCTGAAAATTTCTTCTCTTCAGTCCTTAATGCATGGAGGACAAATTTCCTTTCACTCAGCCCTAAGTGAATAATCTTTAGATGAAACAGATAGATGTAGTCTTTACCACTAACCTATTAAACCTATTGCTGTGTTTCAGTTTATTATTAATGCCAAGTTCCAGACCAATAACTGTGTATAACACAACCTTGAAAAATATACTTTATATTTATGCAAAAGCCCATCTGTCTTCTTAGACATGTGTAACACACACACACAAACACACTTCCCAAAAATCCTTCTTTGAACAGGAGGAGGAGGAGGAGATACAAGAATGTCTTACCATGAATACCATCTGGTCTGAATTCAAGGCAGAGAAACACAAAACAGCATACAATAGAGTTAAGGTTAAGGTTAACTGTATTGTCAATACAGTTTGGAATGGGGGTATTTTTTTCCAAATTGAAATAATTTTGTGGATTGTTATATTTAAATCTGTTCACATTAAATTGATTTATGCCACATAAGAAACAGCATATAATAGATTAAGGCTAAGGGTTACCCATTGTCAACACAGTGTTTTTGAAGTTTGGAATGGGAGTATTTTTTTCCCCAAATTGAAATAATTTTGTGGATTGTTATATTTAAATCTGTTCACATTAGATGTATTCATGCTGCATAAGAAAGATATTATGACAAGTCTTTGGGGACATTGATCCAAAGAAGTGTCCCTCTATGAATGATGTAATGATGTACTATTCTGATAGAACCTTTTTCCTTTGGGATTACAAAAATAAAAGCTGCTGAGATCCTGACATCAGCCAAACCAAATCATGAGTTGGCAGGAGAAACTTACATGTAGCAAAACAAAAGTCAGCCACCACACTTCCTAAAGACAATTCAGATCCAAATGTTTTTCATTTTTTTTGCCAATGTTTTTCCCCTGTGTCCCATGAAACGGTTCTACAAAAGGATTATGGCTTACGTCTCACTCAAATCTCTGACACTTCTTTTGGGATATAATTCAGATTTTGATTAAGGTGCTTTGTTAAAGGTGTTGGCAATTATCCCACCAACCAACAAGGAAATAATCAGCTTATATCTAAAGCATAATTATAATCAAAAGGGATTCACTGAGTAAACAGACAAAGGCTTCTGAAAATAAAACAAAAAAAGGTTAATTACAAATAACCATACAAATCAGACAATAAAAAGAACTGATTGAATAACACACTTTGTACTGAAGCTTAAGGTGATTAAAATAAAACTGATAATTGGGAACATTGATTTTCTTAACTCCACAATACAAAAGGTCTACTGCTTTATGACACCATTAAGGATGGTCTATAAACATCATACAAGTCAATTTCCTTATAATGTATATTATGTGACTTTCTTTTCTTTTTCTTCTCCTTACACTCTCATTATTTATTCTCCACACCTGTTTTAAAAGTCTGCTCCTCTCATGTTTTTCAACCATAGAAAGAACATTGACTTTTGTGTGTGGCGAACAGACTTCTCATTTGCTTGCATTTTCTCTTGTTATTTCTTGTTTGCAGCTAGTTATTGTTTCATTGTTTGATTAATTCACAGCAGTTCCTTTTTATCACTTCACTTGTTTTATTTTAACATGCATATCAAACTTTTTATTGTGCCTTTGAGTCAGTCTTGACCTCTCATGACTACAAGGATGATATGCATGTCTATGGAGATTCTCAATCATCCAGGTCATATAGGTATCCCAAAGGTGCTTTTTCATGAGGCAACTGGACTTTCTTGTTTTTCTTTGAAGACATTTTGTTTCTCATCCAAGAAGCTTCTTCAGCTCTTGAAGCTTCTTGGATGAGAAGCAAAACATCTTCAAAGAAAAACAAGGAAGTACAGTTGCCTTGTGAAAAAGCACTTTTGGGATGGATGACATGCAGTTTTCTAGGCAACATTTTAGGAAGTAGTTTGTGACTGCCTTCTTCCTAGGGCTAAGAGTCAGTGAATGGCCCAAAGTCATACAGCTGATTTCTGTGCCCAAGGCAGGACTAGAACTACCATTAAAGACAATGGTCAGAAACAAGAAACATCTTCATAGGAGCACATGATTTTTGATTTCTGCAAAGCCGCCTGTCAAGGTTCCGATTAACGAAACACTTCAAAGAACTTCCAGGCATTGTTTATCCTAAAAAGTCTTTAATTGTGTAACAAAGTGTTGGCACAGCATGGAGGATGCCAAGATCTGAATTCCCCTCCCCTGAGCACATAATATTCCAGCATGTTCCCCTCCTCTAATTTGCAGTCATAATTCACATTCTCCAATTAGTTTGAAGGGCAAAGTTTCCTTTCCATTCTGTAGCCTGACAGTTTCTTATCTTAACTAATCCCCACACACATTCTTTCTCCTCCCCTCCCAGCATCATCTAATTTAACTCTAAAAATACCACACAGCCTATACAGAGAGTGGCTGCCTTCATATTTTGTCAAAGCAAGAACATCCAATGTTAGCAGCGTTGACATCGCCAAAGCAATATGATTAATTACTTTTTCCAGAGAAAAACATTTGGTAAGAGAACATTTTTTATCTTTTTCTTCCAAGCATTTTCCTGCAAGTGCAGGAGTTAATAGCAGTCCATGTTAATAGGATATGTGGAAATGTATTCATATATGAGTTCCTAGTGGACTAAAATCTTAACTGAAAATGTCTCTTTATGAGACTTTATGAATTTCTGAAATTCACTTGTTTCTGAGTGTATTTGTCCTAGGAATTCTACAGATTCCTTAATTAAATTACTATAAAAGAGTCTCCTAGATGTTCATCTTCTAGATTTATTGGACCAATATACACTGTAGGTAGGTTCTGGGTGTTAGGAAGCTGGCTTTCATGAACTAGAACCCATAGTCTTTTAGTTTCTAGCCTGGTGCTTTAAACACTACACTAAATTGGCTGTCTATTTGGTAAGACACAATAAACAATTAAAAAAAAAAAGAATGGTATGCTGAATTCCAAGTCAATGCAGGATTAAAGCTAGGAAAGTATTATCCTATAGAGCTCTTTTCTGATGGTGGAATTAGCACAATGGGACAGGTTACCTTCTGCTACTATAATCTTGCCAACTAATTCAAGGGGTACAGTTGAATACCTCCCAAATTCTTCTTAAAAAATGTTTTCTTGGAGAGCATCCACTTCCAAGTAACAAACAGGAGGAACTTACAAAATGAGGATTTAGCTAAACATATAGCAAAGCAACATATTTAATTACATAAATTGTGGTTGCCATTTTTGAACGATCAGCAGAAGTAAGCAAAATTTTGCTTACTAAAAGATGACGTTGAAGCTTGTGTCCAAAAATTGTCATCTTTTAAGAGAAGTGAAAGATGTTTCGTGGTGTTTGGCAAGCAGGCACATTGGCTAAAATCATTGAACAAAACTATGCTTTTGGCTCAAATGTCCAGGGTATCTCAGGAGCCATCTCACACCAATAGAACCAGCCTTCCTCACTCCCATCAGCAGAAGAGGCCTGCTACAGATTCCACCTGTTAAGGAATTCAGGATGATGGGGTCAAGGAGAAGAGCCTTTTCTGCTGTGGCCCCAGTTCTCTGGAACATTCTACCTCTAGAGGTGAGAACTGCTCCCACCCTTTTAGTTTTCCTGAAAGATATTAAAACTTGGATTTGCTGATTAGTCTGGGGATCCAAGTGGGATGCTCATTGCTGAAGTTGGTTAGTAGGATGAGAAGACCTCATTCCCATGCCAGTTAGTCCTGACTTTTTGAATAGTTTTAAATTTTTAATTTGTTTAGTTTTAATATTTTAATAATTTTCTTGTTTGTCTTTTTGTAATCTGTTAGCTGCCCAGAGTGAAAATAATAGATAGATAGATAGATAGATAGATAGATAGATGAAAGAAAGAAAGAAAGAAAGAAAGAAAGAAAGAAAGAAAGAAAGAAAGAAAGAAAGAAAGAAAGAAAAAGAAAGCCGAGCAGATCATAGGAAAACCTTTCATACATTTAATTTTCAGATTTGCTATCCTTCCTTGTGTTATCGAATATCATAAACTCTAGGAATCAAAGATAATGGCTTCACTTTATATATTCTGAATCTTATATATAAAACCTTTGCTCAAAATATATATATTAAACTTTATCTTTTTAGAATCTGAGTCTATAATGTCTGGTTGTGTAAGAGGGGGCAATATCTCTTTCATCCTGAATAAATTGAATAAAGAATACTACTTTATTTTGAATCTTTTATCACTGTCTAATGTAGACTGCTTGGCTCCATTACATCTATAGCAATCTAAAGACATATTTAATTATACTGGTTATATTTAGCCCTACTGGGAAATAGATGGGATAATTTATATTTAATATGTCTGAACTTAACTCTCCTTAGCAGGACAGGTCTAAATGGTGCTATTTTGTGTAAAAACTCATTTAATCTGATTACCTGTTTAGTGGAGGTTAACCAGCCTGACAGCAACCTCATGCCAATCATGTTATCTTTGAAACTTGCCAGAATGCTTTTTAATTTGATTTCTCAGCAACAAGAAAGTCAGTTAAACAGATTTCCTTTTTTCCCCCCAATAATTTTATCTTCCCTGTTTCCCCACTCATTTTCAGGAGCTGACACAGTTATTGCTGAGATCTCTTCCTGTAACTAATGCAGATGGAGCCCTTGCCCAAGATGTTGTAAATCTCACTGTCAGCCATCTTGTCTAGAGAGCCTCACCTGGTATACTCCCACCTAGCCCTGTTGTGAGAGGGAAATAAGGTTCCCATGCCCTGTTTACTTTCTAGCAGTAACCAAGGAAACATGTGCCACTTCTTAGCCATTGTTAATTACAGTTGGATTTTTAGACTTCAAGATTGCACAGGCTTCTTTATTTGTTTACTTTTCTATTTCTTTGCCATATTTCTTGTCCATCTCAGAAAAAGTGACTCTGGTGGCAGATAATTAAACCATAAAAGCAATTTAAAAAAAAAACATTCAACAAATAGAAAAAATATTGTTAAAGGTTAGCAGAGAGAATCAGATATTAATAACAAGGGAGCCACCTCATCAGATCACCACTCTTATGTGACCTCCTCAGTCCTCTTGACACAACTGGGTTTTGAGGGACTTCTAGAACAGGGGTGTCAAACTGCCAGCCTGCAGGCCGGATGTGTCATCCGGAAGCCACGCCCACCCCGTTGCCGGCAATGGCAAAACCGTCCCGATACGTTGCGCGACATCATGTGATGTCGCGAATTTGACGTGTCTGTTCTAGAAGATCAGCAGAGATGAGGCCAATGTCCCTTTTGGGGGGGGGAGGGGAGATGTTGTTCCACAGGGTCCTTGCAGGGCAAGTCCTAGGTAGAAAATGGCATGGCTCCTGGGTTTTGCCAATGTAATTCCTTAGCAGATTAAGATCTGCTTAGATGTTACTAAGATTTCACTGGAATTTCTATTTCATAGAACCATTGGCATTCCAAAACACTTTATGGTGCTTGAATATGAATACTGTACACAGTCCTGCTACATAATAGTACCTTTCTTACAGGTGAAGTGAGGTGAGGTGCAGCCTACAAAGACTGTTCCCTGATTTGTTTTTTTAACACAGAGACACATAAAGCAGGGATGTTTTTTTTTACTTCCCACTTATGTTTAACTATTCCATAAATTCATTGTGTCATAAATACATGTGTCCATCCCATCCCCACCCCACCTCTAATATATTTAGAAGACTAGGAGCAATATTACTGTTAATGAATCTGTTGGATCAAAAATTCTTTGGACTTTAATCTATCATTTAACTAAGGTCATTTCAGTATTAACGTGAGCAACACCAGAGTTATTGTGTTTTTGCTGAAAGCAGTTTTGGAAAGTGAAGTTGA
>NW_015388859.1:0-24408 GCF_001527695.2 Protobothrops mucrosquamatus
ACAGCCAACTGCCCCCTGTTTTGGGCCTCTGGCTTTCTATCCTTAAGCATTGGTAAAGGGTTTCACCAATAGAAATGCTGTTACTATGCTATTGCCATGTTAAACTTTTGCTGCTTGTAAAACTGTATATAAGGCAATAAACGCTGCGTAGCAGTCAGCCATATTTGCACCCTGCAATGACTGAGCACTGATTACTACACTTCCCCTTAATGATAAACTGACGCTTTTAAAAAATAGTCTCTCTGGGGGTCTTTACTCTTTCAGGTTCTCCCTTTCAGGGTCTCAACATTTTCAATCACAAGGAGAAGGAAAAGACTTCAGCTCACCCAGACTCAGCTCATTGTTGAAGATTAGCTGTTTTGCATAGCTTCCCTTCTGGCTGTAGACAACTTGGGCTGCCTCGGCTCCCCGGCAGCCTTTCTTTCGCCCCTTTAGAGGGGGCTCCAGTTCGCCCAGATCGGTCACCACCAGATCCAAGCTCCTGAAGTATCCCTCTTTCTTCGTTGCCCCTCCAGGGCAACTTTCTGTCCCTTTAAGAGACGCTGGGCAAAGCGAAACCAGACTGAGAGGCTGGAGTTCTAGCCTCTCATGTCTGTCTCATTCTCTGCCAAACCGGAAGCTCGGCTTTTCCCACTTTCTCCTTCTTCCGCCTTCTTTGAACAGCCCTTAGCTCCCATTGCTGCTTTTTCAGTCCCGGATCTCAGTTTGTCCGGAGCCTGTGCAGAGGGTCTTTGGAAATGAAGCCCTGCAGCGATCAGGTGCGGTGGGAACCATTCCCTTCACTTTTGGACCAGCTCCAAAATTGCCTGGAAAGAGTGGCCCGCGTACTCCAATCTGACTTTGCAGCAAGCAAGGGGATTGGAGGCACATGAATGCACACTAGTCTGGCGTCTCAAAAAACTGGGTTTTTCCCCCACTGATGGATTTTCGCTGCCATACTGTATAACTTTCTTTAAAGTTTACTTGATGCAGAATGTGGATCCTTCCCATTCTGCATCAAGTAAACTTTAAAGAAAGTTAAATAGTATGGCAGCGAAAATCCAGCAGCGGAAAAAAACAACCTGGTCTCACGTACGGAGAATCTGCACCGCCTGCCTCCCCATGCCTTCACTTTGCTAAATCAATCACTCAGCTAGAAGTGAGGTTTACAGTAGCAGGCTGAGCGTGCAGGCAGAGGCAGAGGCACAGGGGGAGGTGGGTGGTGCAGATTCCCCGTACGTGAGACCTGGTAAGTGGTTGTGGGGCACATGGGGCAGCTCCCCCCTCCCCCCTCCCCCCGTGTCTAGCAACCAGACTGTGTGATGGAATGGGTGGCCGTCCGGCTGTGCAGGCTCTTAAGCAGGGCTTATTTTGGGGATAGGTCTTATTTTCGGGGAAACACAGTATATCCAAGGACTTACAGCAGAAACAAAGGACAAATTGCAACATATCTCACTCTTTTTGAGGCTGATCCTATGGCAGAAGACACAGTGAATGCAGGACAGCAGTTAATTACTTCTATAGCTGAAGCTAAGAGAGAAAGCTGGATTAAAACAACAGAAGACCTGGACATAAGCACAAGTAGCCACAAAGTGTGGAGATTGTTAAGGCGCCTGAATAATGATCCAACTCGCCCTTGACTGCAGACCAAATAGCCAGTCAGCTTCTTAAGAATGGCAACCCAGATCAAAGGCCACCAAAACACAAAATTAAGATCAATAGAAATAAGGAGGACGAAACGACTAACTTATCATCCCCCTTTATTATGGAAGAACTGAGAGAAACTATAAGGAAGAGTAGGCCACAGAAAGCTGCTGGTTTAGATGACATCCTTATTGAACAGATAAAGCAATTTGGACCAACAGCAAGACAGTGGCTATTAGAAATGTTTAATGAATGCTTGGAACAATGTAAGATACGTAGTATCTGGTGAAAGGCTAAGGTTGTAGCCATTTTAAAACCAGATAAAGTGGCCAATAACCCTAAGGACAACCGTCCAATTTCTCTCCTGTGCCATAGCTACAAAGTCTTTGAAAGAATGATACAAAATTGCCTCACTGTAGCTGTAGAACCCCTTTTTGTAGAACACCACAGAAGTGATGGTCACTAGCAACATTTTTTCTTGTTGGGACCTGTCTGTAATAATAAAGTGCCCCTACTCACAATATAAATCTTCAATTGTTACACTACATGTACTTAAAAATGTACCTGTAAAAGACTATTTATTATGTCTATGAAAATACCCCCTCTGGAGTAGAAGTGTGTAGCTCTAGCAACAACTTCTTGTTTTATAAATACTCTGCAATCTAACAAGTATAGTAGACACCCTGCAAAATACTGAAATTCATCTACCAAATGCTATCTTCTTTTTCTTGAGGACATCACCTGAGCAGCATTATGTTTAAATTCCTATGGCCATCATCTTCTCTATTCTTAACAGTGATTACCAGTAGCTGTAAATTATCATCCCACAACACCTCCACATTGTTCTGAAATATATTTTCGCTATGATTCACTATGATTGGGGTTCTCTGCCTCAGTTTGTAGAGTAGGATTGTTTGTGATCTCTACTAATTACGATACAGTCTCCTCTATGTGAGGAAACCTCAGGAAGTCTCCTGCCTTGCCTTTTCACCTTTTTTTACATTTTTCTGTACAGGCTTCTGAAAGCCCCCATTGGTAGAACTGGGAAAATGGGTAGAAATGGGTAGAACTTCAGCAAAATTCACAATATACAGTATCTGTATACCCGGTTCCTGAATTTTCTTACTGCAGCCTAGCATACTTCTGTGGAGAACCCATATACAGTAGACATTTTAGCTTCTAATTTTGCATGTAAAGAGTAGGATATGAAAGTCTAGGGGTCTCCTGTAACATTCTAATTCCATTAAGCATAAGTAGGCATTGGTAAGACAGCAAACTTTTCATCAGACTCCAATTTAAATACTTTTTTTCCCTCCCTAGTGTTTTTTCTGCAGGTGCAGTGTCCACTTTTTCAGATCAACCAATTGTTGATCAGTAGGTTGTGACAGGAATTCACCCACCGGCTTGTTGCCTGAGCCTGATGTCATGGACTGAAAGAGTGATCAGCCAACTTTCACAGCAAAGGCAGAACTAGAACTCACAGTCACCTGATTTCTAGACTGAAGCCTTCCTTAACCACTAGACCAAACTGGCTCACTCCCATTTAAAAAAAAAAACTATTTTAATGTCTATGGAGATTCTCAGTCATCCCGGTCATGGTTGTCCCAAAGGTGCTTTTTCAAAAGGCAACTTGGACTTTCTTTGTTTTTTCTTGAAGACATTTCGCTTCTCATCCAAGAAGCATCCTCAATTCTGACTGAATGATGGGGAATAGAAGGATTTATATTCCTTGCAGTCATCTGGTTGTTAGTACTTTGAAGGTGGGTCAAGTGCTAACAACCAGATGACTGTAAGGAATATAAACCCTTCCATTCCACACCATTCAGTCAGAACTGAGGATGCTTCTTGGACGAGAAGCAAAATGTCTTCAAGAAAAAACAAAGAAAGTCCAAGTTGCCTTTTGAAAAAGCATATTTGAGACAAATACTAATTTACCTCTAACAAATCTACTTCCTAAATTGTAGTAATAAAAGATACTTACATTAGTAGTAGCTGATGCACAAAAAGCTCCTATTGTCTGTGAGATAGTACAATGACTAAATAAAAGTAGAAATCTATACTGAGACACCTCTAGATGGTACCTATCTTGTGTAATGTTGTGTTGCTCTGGACTAATTGCTCCAATCCTAAATTTTTAGCACCTTTGCAAAATCCAATTGGGATCACAAGACCACAAGATGTTGTGATGGTCGTCAATGCTTGCTTGTTGCAAAGTGCCCAAGTGCCTATCACATAACTGGTGGGACGCTGTGGCAGTAGTAAATGTGAGGACAAGTCATAAAGTTACTTTTTCAGCACTGTTGTAACTTTTTAAAGTGAAGTCTACCTGTAACAATCTGACATACCAGCCTTTTCAGACTATGAGCCATTTGTCCACAATATTTGACAATATTTCATTTACTGAAAATGGACCAGCAGCTTCCCCTGTGCCATGTATGAAGATTATCACCTCAACATATATTTCAACCGTGTGAAATATAATTTATTCAGTATCAAAGAAATATTGATGATGAACTAAAGGGCTTCAGGTCTGAAATGTCTAAGGCAAACATTTTTAATGAGATCTGATTTGGTGTCACTGTCAACTTGCTTCTCCTGGTCATGCAGATATTCTATCAGATGATGCAGGATCTGTATGATGCCTGCTTTCAGAAACTGCATCATGTGAACATGTTGCGATCTCACAGTTTCAGAAGGAAGTGGAGGGGTAGAAAAAATTTGGATATTGTCTTTAGAATCAAATAGTATTACTATTTTTTCTTAATTGTTACTACTTTCACGGTTCCAGAATGGGCAACTGTAGTTTGGCAATGGCAGGTCACTTTCTCCTATTTCTTTGTTTAGATGGTTCCAGGCACCATTTAACCTCAAATACATTGGCCCCTATGTTTTTTGAAAAAAGGACTCCTGTTTGTGCACATACAACTGGGGCCTGTGACAAGCTTTTATCTTGCAGGATACACTCTGCACAGGCCTATAGTAATAGAGATGAATATGTCCAAATATGTACCCAGTACCTCTTCACTCTGTGACATTTATCTAGTAGAATATGCTCTAGAATCAAGATCACGTGAAGTGTGATCACGTGAAGTGATCTAGAATCAAGATCACGTGAAGTGTTAGTACCTTGGTAAGACCACACTTGGAATACTGCATCCAGTTTTGGTTCCCACAACATAAAAAAGATGTTGAGACTCTGGAAAGAGTGCAGAGAAGGGCAACAAAGATGATTAGGGGGCTGGAGGCTAGAACATATAAAGAACGGTTGCAGGAAACAGGTATGTCTAGTCTAGTGAAAAGAAGGACTAGAGGAGACATGATAGCAGTGTTCCAATATTTGAGGGGCTACCACAAAGAAGAGGGGTCAACCTATTTTCCAAAGCACCTGAAGGCAAGACAAGAAGCAATGGATACAAACTAATCAAGGAGAGAAGCAACCTAGAACTAAGGAGAAATTTCTTGACAGTTACAACAATTAACCAGTGGAATGGTTTGCCTTCAGAAGTTGTGGGTGCTCTATCCCTGGAGGTTTTTAAGAAGAGGTTGGACAGCCATTGGACAGCCTCCTGCTTGAGAAGGGGGTTGGAGTAGAAGATCTCCAACTCTGTCATTCTGTCATTTTGTTATTCTGTTTCAAGTCTTACCCCACCTGGATGAAGTTCATTTTGTCTACTTCAGCAGGACAGCTTAACGACAAATACAGTATTGAAACATTTTTATATACCTACTTGCTTCTAGTGCTTGCTAAATATTTGCTTAAAACATTTATTAACAGAAATTCTGAAAAGGTTAGGACTGACATCATTTTGACTAGGGGTCATGACCTGGTGGCCTCATCAGCATGTGGGTTTGTCACCTTTAATGACATCACTGAAAAAATCACTGATAAGAGCCCCACATACCAAGAAATATTCTATAACAGTGTTTTCAAACATGGAAACGTTAAGATGTATGGATTTCAACTCCCAGTATTCCCCAGTCAGCATCTCTAGGCATCAATATATGCCTCACTTTTGCTTCCATTTCCTCCCCCACTGCCTGGCCACATGAAGGTTGGATGAGGGACAAAAAGGAGCAGGAAACAATCCCACCCCCAATTCCTTCCACAGTGATGCTAATGTTAGCCTCTTTGGGTTGGGAGATGTCAGGCATGGTGTCTTCCCATCAGTGATCTTAACAGTAGCATGAATCTAGCCAGGGATCAAGTGAATGGTCAAGTGTGTAGCGTGAACATGGCTGTTGAATCCCCACTGATTCACTCTCAAATAACTTGGTACAGTACAAGATGGCTGTCTTGACAAATATATTGTGATTCAGCCTTGAGCCAACTTTGTCAGAACTTATTTCACTTTTTCTTTGTTTTCCCAAAACCTTTTGGCAACAAAGCAAGCACTGGCATTGGCTGCTACTACATTGTAGGTAGGAGCTTCAGCTGCTTTATGTTACCTTTGTAGCCTTTTCCTGTGTCATATTCCTCTTTTTCTTACAAACAAGCCTTGCTCCTCTCACTACAGATCCACTCTCCTTTAGCACCTTGCTGTTTGTAAAGAAAACTCTGATGTGACATTATAGGACAATGTTTTGCAACCTCAGCCATGTTAAGATGTGTGGATGCTGGCTGGGGAATTCTGGGAGTTGAAGTCCACACATCTTAAAATGGCTGAGGTTGAAAAACACTGTTATAGGGAACCTTAATCATTCTGATTAAGGAAAGAAAAAGCTTCATAACAAAGTTTCCTAATTGCAAGGATGTGTGTGAAATTCTCTAGGAAGTTCTTTTGTGAAGGTGGTGCTCTTTCCTTTGATTTAATTTATAAAGTATATAATATTACATATAAAGCTGTTACTTGGATCTTCAAGTTTCTTACAGCAGCAGCAACTTGTGAGGAACACTTTTTATTGGCTTGGAGAATAACAGTGGCAGTAGAGGTGGTGAAGATGATGATGACAGTGGCAATCTCTACACTATGATGAAAGCTATAGAAAGTGGTACTTTTTTCTAGCTATCCTACATTTTCACTGAAACTTCTAAGGCCAAGCAGTGGCCAGATCCTGCAAACCCTGATAGTCTTTTCCTTGGGTTCCGATTCTAGCTGTATTGTCAGAATCCAGTTATATTTCATTTCTATCTATCTTCTCTGATATAAAACCAATTCTTACTCTCTCCTGGATTCTGTCATACTACTAAGGGGGAGGGGGGTATGTATGGTTTTTTTAATTACTTTCACTTCCTCGATTCACTACAAAGTAACCTTTTGTTGATTCGCTTCAGATTAGCTAACCATAACAATGTAGCCATTTGCCTTTCATCCTATGCTCCTCTGAACTTCTCCTCCTTTACCGGCCAGTGAGAGAAAGGGGGGGGGAAGATGCAGCATCTGGGATCTGTGTGAGCAGATGTTGAATGATCATGCCAACGGAGCTGGACTGATGTTATCTCTCCTGGTGTTGACACCTAGAAATCCGCCGGTTTGAATCGCCCGGAAGAACTGCGGGGTGGGGGGGCTGCTTAGGGACATTTTAAAACATCGAATTGTAAGGAAATCCCTCAAATCCTGTCTATCATGCCCGCTATCAGTTTCTTTTAATAAAAGTTCCTGTTGGAAGAGACCGTTTCCAAGAGTTCTGCTTTCTTAAGTTGTGGATTGAAGTGGGTCCTTACATTAGACAGGATCTGCAGTAATAGTCAACCTGGAAGGGAGAACCTTGCCGGGGGACTTTGCAAAAAACACAATGTCAGAGGACGAGGCAGGGAAGGGAGAAACCCCCACGGAGAGGGAGCCTTTCCCCTGACCGAAAACCTGCCAGCTGTCGGGATCTGAAATGTCATACTCCTCAGGAGAAGAGGTGGTGGAGACGCATAACCACAAACCTCGGTGGTCAATGGGCGTTGGAAAGAAAGGCGAGTGGGAAAAGAGATCAAGAAAGGTGACCCTGAGACGGGGGGCCAACCAACCAGAATGGAAGCAGGAGATGGAGAAATCCCTGCACGTGAGCGAAGAGGAAGGAAGTTGGGCACAGCACTCGAACTGGATCCTAGAGAAAGCTATCGACCTGATGAAAAGAACCCTCGGCTCTCTAGTGGAGGAGAATTCTGAGCCCCGCGGCTGCACCAGCACCTGGAGCTGCAGCTGGAGGGACACTGAGGGGGAATTGGAACCTGCAGTCCCGGGGATGTCCGCTGATCTAGTAGCAACCACTTCAGCAGCCCCCACCCCCCGCCGACCCGCAGATGGCGATCTGGATGTAAGACAATACCACCGACGGCGAAGGCACCGATCCATTCAAAGACTCCCGCCGCTGGACGCAAAATTAAAGGGGGAGCCAACACGCTTGGGGTTTTTCCTAACCCAAGTCCTCAGCTACATGGAGGAATACGGGCGGCACATCCCTAGTGACAAAGCCCATATCCGTATCGTGCAATCTGCCCTGGACGGACCGGCCGCAGATTGGGTGGTGAATTTGCATGATTCCGATGCCCCAGAGCTCAACAACTTCAACCGTTTCATGTCCTCTCTGAGAAGGCGATTTGAGGACCCCCTGGCTGATCGCAAAGCCCGCAAAAGAATCAAAACTATGAGGCAAGGCAGATGCCCGGTAGCCGAATATACGCAAGAATTCTGGGCCATTGCCAGCAAGCTGAACTGGCCGGAAGACATCCTCCTTAGCCATTTCAAAGACGGCCTAAATTATGACCTGTATGACGTTTGCCTGCCCTGGGGGGACCCACACCAACTCGACGAGTGGTACATGCTGGCAGAGGAAGCAGAGATCGACCTACTGAAGAGGCACCGCCGAGGAAAACCATGGGGCCGCTTGCCGCCTGAGCCGACGCGCGAGCCAGCAAAGCCACCGGCTACGGCCAAGAAGCCAATGGGCTGTTTCAAATGTGGGAGAGAGGGGCATCGGGCTGTAGAATGCCGCTCGAAAGCCTCCCAGCACAACCCAGACAGTTCACCGGCCAGTAAATCCGGGAAGTCCCCAGCTAAGCCAAAAGAACCCGCCATGAGAGCGATAGAGGCTGTGGAATCCCCAACCTCTGCCCAACGTAGGGAAGGGACTCCAGCCTACACCACAGGGCCGGTGGACGCCTCAGACGACAGCTCGGAGGGCGAACCCCTGGTAAGTGGACCCATCGCACCCATTCTCAAGACAGTGACTATATTAATTCCATCCATGCCCGAAGCTGTCAAGGTGAAAGCCTTAATAGACTCTGGCTGCACCCGCTGTCTCATTAGCTCGACGCTAGTGGGGAATCTGGGCATTCCGGTGAGGAGGCTAGAACAACCAATCTCATTTGGCCAGTTAGATGGGTCCATAGCAGGGGGAGTGCCAGCTACCCTAGCCACTTTACCAGTCCACCTATCCCTGGGAAACCATGAGGAAGACATAACGTCCGTAGTGACCCCAGGCATGGAATGCCCGATGATCCTAGGGCTGGAATGGTTAAAAAAATGGAACCCCTGGGTAAACTGGAGGATGGCAGAAATCAATTTCCCAAAGGGGGACCCTACGGACTTAAAACCCCAAGGGGATCTACCAAAATTAAGAACGGAAAAAGACTTTTTAGGATAAACAATGCCTGGAAGTTCTTTGAAGTGTTTCATTAGTCGGAACCTTGACATCATGCCAAGATCTAAATCCTTCTCAGACAACCTGGGGTCCTGAACTCCAGCCGCTGTCTCTAGGCTTGAGACAAGCTGGTAAAGATTCAGGAGGAAAATCTATCATGGGAAAGGGGAGTTTGCTTGAAGACGATAACCCGGCAGCTGCTGATACTCCAGAGGGGGAAGCAACAGACAGCATGCTGTGGGAAGATGAATTTTGGCAGACAACCAGCTGGCAGACAAATACAGATCAGTGGAGAGCTACCAGACAGCCTGCCACTGAAGATTTGGGTGAGTCCCTGGAAAGATCTGAAAAGCTAGGGGCGAGATGCTGAAATCAATTTCTGCAGAGAGGAGCCTGCAGCCCTTCCATTGCAAGTCAGACAGCCTTCCAGACCCTGCCTTCCCCTGCCAGGGACTCCAGCCCTGAAGAGAGAGGGAATCCCAGTCTGAGGCCTCTGCAGCAATGGGGAGTCTGGCATTCCCCACAGGTAGATGGTCAGCTACCTCTGAGCTTGCCACAGCTAATAGAGGCCTTGCAACAGCTTGGGGTGGTGCAGGAGCCAGGAGATCAGCAGCTGGTGAGAGAACGACCACAGCAAGGAGATTGGCCACAGACCCGGAACGTGCAACCCCTGGGCATAAATCAACAGCCACAGTGGGGCCCCCAACAGCCTATAATTGCACCACCTTTCCGAGCAACCTTCGATGGGGACCCAGAGAAGTTGATTTTCTTCCTCAATCAAGTGCGCTCTCATTTGAACTACGGGGCCTATCTCTACCCGGACCCAGGGGCCATGGTCGATGTGATTGCGCCCAGCCTAGAGGGAGAAGCATCTGAATAGCTGAACAATTTATATAATGAGCAAGCCCCGGAATTGGAGGACCCCCACCTCTTCCTCCTAGGGCTGAGAGAAAGGTTTGAGGACCCATCCATTGGCCTCAAGGCAAGACAACAAATCCACAAAATAAAACAAGCCGGCAGGCCTGCCCTGGAGTACGTGCGAGAATTTCACAAGATAGCAGGTGTCGCGCCCTGCGAGGCCTACTCACCCGGACGGTCGGAGGCGCTGCCGTTTTGCCACTCCGCCGTCCGGTGAGGGCCTCGTCACCCGGCTGCTGCTGCTCTGCCACCCCGCTGCTCTGCCGCCATTGCTGCCGCCGCCTGTCTTCCATCATTGCTGACGTCATCAGGAAGCGCCTTGCCAGGCCAACATACGTCCGGGAGCGCTGCGCTGCTCTGGCAACAGGGAAAAGGCTTTTTGGAGTTTTGCAAACGGACCTGAAATGATTGCTGGGCTAACGGTGACCAGGGCTGCGGCGTGGGGTTGATGATGATTGGTGGGGGAGGGGCTAGGGACTGGGCGGCCAGTTCTTTTTCATTGATGGTTTGCTGAGTGGGGTGGGGCCAGGTGAGGGTGAGCCTCTACGGTTTCGTCTGGAGAGTGGTGGCTGAGTCCTGCTCTGCATCGCCCAGAGGGTAGCAGGCAACATGCTGCAGGAGCAGGCCCCGCTTTGACTGGTTGGAGAGAGAGACGCATGACTGGAGACGAGGAAGAGGAGTGGAGTTACTCCACAGCCCCAGGCCAATACACCTTGGATGTTCTCAGGGACCAGTTTGGAGAAATGGGCTACCTCGCACCACCACCGCGGCCCAGGGCCACTCCTGGGCTAGGGGTGCCAACGGAGTCTTCCAGGTTCCATTTAGCCAGCCCAAAGCTCAGGCTAGCCCCAAGCAGCCATCCCTCCCAGACGGGGGCTTCTGGGGGACCCGTTTCGGTTGAGCAGTCTCAGTACCACTGGGAGGGTCAATTGGCTGGGGGTCCGGCTGTAGTCCCTTCCAGGCAGCCCGGGGCATTACCAGGTTCCTCAGGGCCATGGGGGCTGGGTCCTGACACCCGCCGCTCTGTGCCCCCGGACGGGGGTCAGTATGGAGCACAGGCAATAGCCCCCTGGCCTCCGGCCGTGATGTGGAACCCACCTCCTATCGCAGTGCCCTTTGATGGTGACCCAGACCACTTGGCGATATTTATGAGCCATGTGCTTAGCCATCTGGACCGCTTCGCCTCTCTGTACCCGTCTAATTGGGCGATGGTGGTGGCTGTGACAGCAAGCTTGCAGGGGGAAGCAGCGGCCTGGGCTGCAGATCTATACAGTGATCACGCCCGAGAGTTGGCTGTTGTTGGCCTATTCCTGGACGCCCTGAAGACTAGATTCGAGGACCACTCCCGGGTGCAGCGAGCAGAGGCGGAGGTGCTGGGGCTAAGGCAACGAGGCCGGCCAGCAAGAGAATACGTGCGCAAGTTTCAGCGAGCGGCCGGGAGGCTTCGTTCATGGCCGGAGCGCCTTTTGGTCCACCAATTCCGGGCTGGCTTGGACAAGGAGTTACGCCGGGCATGTGTGGTAAGAGGCATCCCGTGCCGGCTCCCAGAGTGGTTTCAGGTGGTGACTGAGCTGGATGCGGACTTGCAGGAGTTCCAGCAGACACCAGACAAACAGCCAAACCCCCGGCGGGCTGTTGAGCGGCCAAAGGAACTCAGCCGGCAAACCCCAACTCCCAGTTCCACTCCCAGGGCTGTGTTCAGATGTTTTAGGTGCAACCGGCTGGGCCATCGGGTAGCCGAATGTTCGGTTCCAGCCACGCCCAGCACTCCAACTGCTACCAGTAAGCCAGGGGTTACACCGAAGAGGACCATGGAACGGTCAAGGGCGGCCCGTCAGGTGGAAAGTGGAACCCCCCAACGGTCTCTGGTTGAAACAACACCCGCTGAAGGCCTCTTGGGGGAGTATGATGATGGAGACCCCGCAGAAGACCCCATGGTGAGTCAACCCATAGCTCCTTTTGCCATCCCAATCACCTTAATGAGCTCACTAACGGGGCATTCTGGCGAATACCAGGCTCTAATCGATATAGGGTGTACTCGTTGTTTGGTTAGTAAGGAGGTGGTAGAGACGGTTGGCATTAGGGTAACCCGGCTGGCTTCCCCCATCCATTTTGAGCAGGTGGACAGGTCCCTTTTGGGTGGGGCCCCAGCCACGTTAGTAACAGAACCAGTGAGAATGGAAATGGGCAAGCATTGGGAAATCCTCCGGTTCATAGTAGTCCCGTCTATGACCGAGGCAGTGATCCTGGGGCTGGCCTGGTTGGACAAATGGATTCCAACCATGTGGTGGGTTGAGGGGTGTCGTCACCTACGGCTTGGGGTTGGCCCTCGGCCGCCCCAACTGGAGCCGGACAGGTCAGAGAAGGGCATAGAGGGGCTGAAGGCAGCTCAAGAGGATGGGGGTTCTGAATTCCCAGCAGTGTACAATGATCTTGCTGTGGTATTTAGTGAACGGGAGTGTGATCGCTTGCCACCCCATCGCCCAACTGACTGTGCGATTGAGATATTACCGGGAGTTAAGTTACCTAAACCCAGAATGTATCCCATGACGCCTCTAGAGCTACAGGAGTTGAGACGATACATTGATAAGAACTTAGCAAGGGGCTTCATACAGCCGGCTTGTTCTCGGATAGCAGCGCCGGTTCTATTCCAGGAGAAGAAGGATGGGGGTCTCTGGCTGTGTAGACTTCCGGGGCATTAATGCAGTGTGTGTGGAGCACATGTACTCCCTACCGCTCATGAAAGACCTTCTTGCTCATTTGGCCCAAGGGAGATTTTTCACGAAATTAGACCTCCGGGATGCATATTATAGAGTCGGAATAAGGAAAGGTGATGAGTGGAAGACGGCTTTCAACTGTCCATTAGGCAGTTATCAGTTCAGGGTGATGCCCTTTGGTCTACAGGGAGCCCCCGCGGTGTTCATGCAGCTCATCAACGGGGTGTTGCATGAGCATTTATACCGCGGGGTGCTAGTCTACCTGGATGATATTCTTATCTATTCTGAAACCTTGGAAGAACACATCCAATTGGTACGTGATGTTTTGGGTAAGCTGCTGCAAGCCCAGCTGTACGTCAAGTTGTCTAAATGTGAGTTCCACCGGGCCTGCCTTGACTACCTGGGGTACCAGATCTCAGCAGCGGGGGTGGAAATGGACCCCAATAAGGTGAAAAGCGTACTGGAATGGCAGGCACCTAAAACACGTCGCCAGCTGCAAAGTTTTTTGGGCTTTGCCAATTTCTACAGACACTTTATTCCCTCTTTTGCGACAGTGGCATTACCCCTAACGAACCTGTTACGTACCTGGTCCTCTGCAACGAAACCCCAACCTGGACAGCCCTTAGCTTGGACAGCTGATTGTCAGCGGGCGTTTGAATCATTGAAGGCCTTGTTTGCAAGGGAGCCTGTTTTGCTGCACCCAGATCCAGAACGGCCATTTGTTATACAGGCCGACGCTAGTGATGTCACTGTGGGGGCAGTGCTGCTCCAACAGAACACCCAAGGGAAGTTACAGCCGTGCGCTTATACCTCCCGGAAGTTGACAGAAACTGAAAGAGCATGGGCGATATGGGAGAAAGAGGCGTTCGCGGTTCGGTGGGCCCTGTCCACATGCCGACATCTACTGGAGGGGGCGAAACACCCATTTAAAGTATGGACAGACCATAAAAACTTGGAGGTGCTACAAACCCCCAGGCGATTATCACCTAAGCACGTACGTTGGGCACAGTATTTCCGGCGGTTTCGTTTCCAACTCAGGTATGTGCCAGGGGGGAGGAACTTCCTCGCGGACGCTCTATCCCGGCTACCGCAATATGACAGTAAGAGGGAGGAGGTGGTGCAAGCGATCATGCCCCCCTACAGCCAAAAAGACACAGAATTGGGTTCATGCTCGAGAGTAGTGTCTTTTGAGGATGATTTAAGAACAGCCCTAGGACTTCCGGTGGCATGGCCATGCCGATGGAGGCTTTTTTTTAGCCTCCCGCCTGGGACTGCGTCAAAGTCCGCTCAAACAGCGTTCATCAGCTGTTTGATGGCTCGGAGCTTTCTCTCCGGGAGAAGGAGAGAAAGCGAGTTTGTCTGGATATGAGTAGAGTTCCCTAGTTCCCCCAGGAGCGATCCTGGGGGAATGAAGGTGTTGAACTCCTCTGGAGTCCAGATTCTTCTCCGCAGCTTGGAGTGTCTTCGTCCTTCGGAGCGAAGCCAGACGTTGCCGCCACTGCTGCTAATCATAGAAACTTCACATCGTGAGTAAATTTATAAGCAGACGGAACCGATCAGGAGACTTGGATTCTAGCTGAATTAAGAGTTTAACTCAGAGAATATACTGGCATCTTCTTTATTTGTTATAAATCAAAGTGAGAAGAAAATGGCTGCGGACGTGCTGTTTCTTTGTATTATAAGGAAAACTTTCACTCTTCTTCCGGTTGTGGATTGATGCATCATAAAGTTTTTTTTTTAAAGTTTATTGAAAGTTCAGATTCTGCTGTTTTGTGTCTTAAATTATATATAATTATATTTAGAAGAATTTTACAGAATGGCTTCTAAACGTATTGGAGCTTCTGCTTTGCCTAAAACAGCTATTTCTTCTCCAGTTGTGCAAATTCCACAACAGAAACCTAAATCTCCGCCACCTTCACCTCCCCCGTCTATTACACTTAAAGATTTACAAGATGCTTTAGCACAAGCTTCATTGCAGACAGTAAAACAAGTCAGGATGGAAACGGAGGAGCTTCTTGATAAGAAAAATGAGGAACTTTGTGAGAACATATCGCATATTTTTCATGATTTGGCGGTTCATGTAGATCGCATAGAGGGACGGGTGGATGAATTAGCGGAGAAAATGGAAGGAGCGGAGGACAGACTTGAGAAAGTAGAAGAAGGTGTGGAAACTGTTCAGAATGATATTATAATGTCACAATATAGAGAAATGGAGTTTGCCTTGAGGATTAGAGGATTAAAAGAAGATTTACAAGAGAAATTGAGAGAGGAAATAGCTGCAGCTCTGGCTTTAGTTTTGGAGTGCAATCCCGAAGTAATTTTTGGAGAAATTGAAAAAGCTTATAGAGTAAATTCCTGGGTTGCGTGCCAAAGAAAACTACCGAGAGATGTTGTTGTCTATTTTTCTACAAGAATACGTCGCAATGAAATTATACAGGCTTTCTACCAGCAGAGATTTCAGATTGCTGCTCAAGATATTATTCTTTTAAAAGAAATACCTCCTAAAATTTTAAGAAAAAGGAAGGACTTTGCTTTTTTGGCTCAGGAGTTAAAGAAGCGGAAAATGCCTTTTAGATGGGATATTCCTGTTGGAATTGTGGTAAGTTATGCGGGGACACGTTATAAATTGAACACGATTCAAAAAGCCAAAGATTTTTACTTATCGGTCCTGAAGGCTGACTTACCACCATCACCCTGACTTAAAGCAAAGGAAGATTTGACTGAACAACTATTTGTTGAATTGCCTGAGGCTATGTCACCATATGCAGGAGGCTCTCAAGTGGAAAAAGATCCAAAGGAACAAAGAATGACCCGTGCAGCACATAAATGTAAAGAGAAAGAGCAACAAAAAGAACTTATATCTATAACATACTCGCCTACCTCGGAGCCTGTGGGAGGGGCAAGGCCAAAGAGATCTGTGATGACAGATTTACAAGGAATGCTCCATAAGCTTCACAAGCCAAAGGATGGTTAAGTTGATGACGTTGAATGTGAATGGTTTGAACTCACCACAAAAAAGGAAGAAAATATTTTACTATTTGAAACAACATAAAAATGATATTATATGTTTGCAGGAAACCCACATTACTTTGAAAGATCAAAAGTATTTGATTAATTCTAAATTGGGACTTCATTTTATTTCTCCAGCTCTGAAGAAAAAAGCAGGTGTGGTTTTGTATGTTAAGAAAGAATTTCTGCCAAAACTAATAGACTTTGATTCAGAAGGAAGATTTGTACTTATTGAATTGTTACTGAATGGAAAGAAATGTCTCATTGTTGGCTTATATGCACCAAATCAGCAACAGCAGCAAAAACAATTTTACAGACTGTTGGATCAGAAAATAACTCATTTGGATTATAAATCTGTTATTATGATGGGAGATTGGAATGGAGTTATAGATCCAACGAAAGATAAAAAGACTTCTTCTAAAGTGTTGACTCAAGTTAAATTGCCTAAAACTTTCTTTGCAATGCAAGAGGATTTGGAATTAAGAGATATTTGGAGAGATTGGAATTTAAGTGAAAGAGATTTTACTTTTTTTCGGACAGACACCATTCCCACTCTAGAATTGATTTTTTTTAATAACTAATGACTTACTTTTTAGGGTTAAGAAAGTGAAGATTTTCCCTAGGATCTTATCAGATCACAGTCCTGTATGGATGGAACTTTCAACTGAAGAAAATAGAAGGACTTGGAGACTAAATGAAAATTTACTTAGACATGAGAGTAATCTGCAGAAACTTAAAGATCATTTAAGAGACTTTTTTTTGCTGAACATGAATATGGGCACCTCTATGTCAATGGTATGGGATGCTAGTAAGGCTTATATGAGAGGTGCTCTAATTTCAATGAACAGTGCACATAGGCGAAAGCAAATACAAAAACGTAGAGATAATAACTTAAAGGTTTCTATTGCTATGTTGAAGGAACAATTTAATATGTTGATGGCAGATCAGATTGCAGTTAATTTGAAGTATATGAAACATAACACATTTTGTAACGCAAATAAACCTGGTAGATGGTTGGCTTATCAATTACGGAAGAAACAAAAATCAAGAATTATAGAGAAAATAAATTATAAAGGTAAAGAAGTTTTTCAACAAGATTTGATCAAAAAGGCTTTTTTGGAATATTTTTCAAAATTATACGCTTCTGAAAATGTACAATCTATTGAAATAGATAGATATTTACAGCAAGCAAATTTTCCTAGACTTTCAGAGGAACAAGGAGTTATGAATTCCCCGATTGGGGTTGAGGAGATTATAGAGGCAATTAAACAATGAAAGGTTGGAAAAGCTCCTGGTACAGATGGGTTTACAGCAATATATTATAAAATGTTATCAGAAGAAATGATAGAACCTTTGAAATATCTTTTTAATAGTATCCTGTCCGGAGCAGAGGTGCCTCCATCTTGGAGATGTGCATTTATATCACTTATACCGAAGGAGGATCAGGATTTGACTCAGCCTAAAAATTATAGACCAATATCCTTGTTGAATACAGATTATAAGATTTTCACAAAAATTTTAGCTAATAGATTGATGCAAGTTTTGAAGCGGATAATTCATATTGATCAGTCTGGATTTATAAATGGTAGATATATGAAGTATAATGTCAGACAAATTGTGAATTTGCTTGAATACTTGGATAAAAATAATCAAATTCCAGCGGCTCTTATCTTTTTGGATGCGGAAAAAGCGTTTGATAAATTGGACTGGCAATTTTTATTGTGAGTTGTGGAGAGAATGAATTTTGGAGATAGTTTTTTGTCCGCCCTTAAGGCTATTTATCAATTACAATCAGCACAAATTGTAGTTAATGGGGGATTGACAGATACATTTAAAATTGAGAAAGGTACAAGGCAAGGATGTCCACTATCATCTTTATTATTTGTTTTGACATTGGAGATTTTATTGATTAAAATTCGTGAATCATCGATTATAAAAGGAATAATTTTAAACAAGAATGATTATAGGCTGAAAGCTTTTGCTGATGACCTGGTTTTTACCTTATCTCAGCCGATTGAATCAGTAAGAGATTTGATACAGATCTTGATACAGTATGGGAAAGTTTCTGCATTTAAGGTAAATAATAATAAGACTAAAATATTATCCAAAAATATGACTAAAAAAGATAAGGAGATTTTAGTTAATTTAACTGGTTTTGAAATAGTGGAAAAGGTAAAATATTTGGGTGTTTATATTACTGCCTCTAATGTTAAATTGTATAAAAATAATTATGATAAGTTATGGATAAAAATTCAAAAGGATTTAGATGATTGGAAAAAGTTGCAGCTATCATTGTTGGGGAGAATCTCAGTGGTTAAAATGAATATTTTTCCAAAGTTTCTTTTTTTGTTTCAAATGATACCTATTTTAAAAAAAGATTCTAATTTGGAGGTATGGCAAAGAGGTATCAACAGGTTTATTTGGCAGGGCAAAAAGCCGAGGGTTAAATTCAAAATTATGCAAGATGCACGGGAAAGAGGGGGACTTAAAGTCCCGAATTTAAAATGATATTATGATGCGGTGGCTTTAACTTGGATTAGTGATTGGATTAATTTAACTAATAGAGATATATTGATTCTGGAAGGTTGGGATTTATTTTATGGATGGCATGCTTATTTATTTTTTGATAAGAAAGTTGATCAAGCTTTCAAGACCCATATCTTAAGGATTGCACTTCTGCGTGTTTGGAAGAAGCATTATTATAAATTAAATTCTAAAATTCCAATATGGGCAATTCCAGAACATGCAATACAAGGAATCACGAGAGGAGTTAAATTGGAGGGGATTTCTTATAAGGATTTACTTATTTTGAGGGGGCAGGATTGGCAATTTAAATTATTGGATGATTTGAAACGAGATAACATTCTCTGTCTTAATACTCTCAAACACAGCCATGATGTAAAACAGGCTGGATACTTTGGATATCTAAAAACTCTACATCTCACCCGCCGGCAATTTTAGTGGCCGGGGCTGAAACGGGATGTGGAAAACTATGTAAAAAGTTGTGCTGTATGTGCCACAATGAAAAGAATCCCAGGGAAAACCCCTGGGTTACTGCAGCCGGTGGCAGACCCTTCTCAACCATGGGAAGAAATAGCTATGGACTTTATAGTAGACCTACCTGAAAGTAGAGGAAATACTGTCATCTGGACTGTGATAGACCTGTTCTCGAAGCAGGCTCATTTCATCACCTGCAAAGGAATCCCATCTGCCCGACTGACCAAATTGTTCCTGAAACATATCTACCGGCTGCATGGTGCCCCTAAGCGAATAATTTCGGTCAGAGGGGTGCAGTTCACAGTGACACTTTGGAGGAGTTTTCTTAAATTAATTGGATCATCCCAAGGCTTATCATCTGCTTTTCATCCAGCTACCAATGGGGCTGCAGAATCCGCTAACAAAATGGTGGAGCAATATCTCAGATACTATGTTTCCTACCAACAGACAAACTGGACTGACCTCCTCCCTTTCGCAGAGGTGGCGTACAATAATTCTGTGCACAGCAGCACTGGCTACACGCCTTTCAGAGTGGCCACAGGAAAAGAGTTCAGCCCAATACCTGAATACCCTCAGGTGCCCTCCGCTTCCCAGACACTTGACCAATGGGTGAAGGGATGGGAAGAAGTTTGGAGAAACACGAAAACAGCGTTAAAAAAGTATTCCGAGACCTACAAAAAGTAGGCTGATAAAAAGAGGGCTCCCCAAAGAACATTCCAAGTTGGGGAAAAGGTTTATCTGTCAACTAAATATTTACGCCTCAAATTGCCGAGCAAGAAATTGGGACCAAAATTCTTGGGGCCTTTCCCTATCGTAAGGATCATCAACCCCGTCACAGTAGAATTGAAACTCCCTAGGCTTTTAGGGAGGATTCACCCTGTCCTCCATTGCAGCTTGTTAAAACCTTGTCGGGGCTCCACGTTAAGACCTCCCCCTAAGAAGGCACCCGGGCCCCTTGTAGTAGCGGTTCAGACTCACTATGAAGTGAAACGTATTCTTGACTAGAATTTTTAAAGGGAAATTGCAGTACCTAGTACAGTGGAAGGGGTACTCGCTGTCCGAAGCTACTTGGGTGAAATCTAGCGATGTGAAGGCTGACCGACTCATCAAAATGTTTCATGAGAAAAACCCCAACAAACCAAGAGATAATCCCTGACATATGCTTTTGTTTATATATAGGACCTATCCTTTTTGTAAGGGGGGCCGGATGTCAACGCTGCTAATATTGGATATTCTTGCTTTGACAAAATATGCAGAACTGTCTGGTATTTTTAGAGTTAATTTAGATGAGGCTGGGAGGGGAGGAGAAAGAATGTGTAGAGAGTAATTATGCGGGCTTCAGAGCGGAAGTGAACCTTTGCCCCCCAGGCTGATTGGAGAACGTGATGTATGACAGCAAAATAAGGGAGGGAAAATGCTAGCAAAATAACTGCTCAGGGGTGGAGATTTCAGATCTTGGCATCCTTTATTCTTGCCATGCCGACATTTTGTTACATGATTAAAGACTTTTTAGGATAAACAATGCCTGGAAGTTCTTTGAAGTGTTTCATTAGTCGGAACCTTGACATACAGATTGCATGGGGCACCCCAACGCATCATATCTGGTAGGGGAGTGCAATTTACGTCTGCGTTTTGGAAGGAATTTTTATCCCTTTTAGGGACCACTCAGGGACTGACATCTACTCATCATCCTCAGGGGAACGGTCAATCAGAGAAATCTAACTCAGTAGTTGAGCAATATTTAAGATGCTTTATTAATTTCCAGTAGTCGGATTGGATGGACCTACTCCCTTTCGCAGAAGTTGCCTACAATAATGCAGTCCACTCCAGCACAGGTTACACTCCTTTTCAAATAGCTACCGGTCAAAGTTTCAACTCCATGCCAGAACTAATACCAAACGAACCGGCAATCCCATCACTGAAAGAATGGATAGAAAAATTACAAAACACCTGGCCAATAGTTAGAAAAGCCTTAGACGAAGCTAGGCAAGCATACAAAGCACAAGCAGATAAAAAAAGAGTTGAACCCACACCATTCATTATAAGAGAAATGGTATATTTGTCTACAAAATACCTAAAATCCCTACAACCTTGTAAAAAACTTGGACCAAAATATATAGGACCTTTTCCAATAAAAAAAATCATAAACCCAGTAACAGTAGAATTAGAATTACCCAAAAATCTCAGGCAAATACACCCAATTTTTCACTGCAGTTTGCTGAAAAGAGAACAACAGTCACCCTTACGGCCAAAAATCCCCCACCCACCTCCAATCATGGTGGAAGGAGAACAACACTTCGAAATAAAGGAAATCCTAGACTCTAGGAGATATCATGGGACAACTCAATACCTAGTAGCATGGAAACACCTCCCCGCCTCACAAAATGAGTGGGTCCATAAGCTTCATGTCAGAGCCCTGAAGCTATTAAAGAAGTTTCATACAGAGTATCCTAACAAGCCAGACTAACTTTTATACCTGTTTTGTTTTCTTCACAGGTGGATCTCTCTTATTTTTAAGGGGGGCAGGATGTCAGAATCCAGTTATATTTCATTTCTATCTATCTTCTCTGATATAAAACCAATTCTTACTCTCTCCTGGATTCTGTCATACTACTAAGGGGGAGGGGGGTATGCATGGTTTTTTTTTTATTACTTTCACTTCCTCTATTCACTACAAAGTAACCTTTTGTTGATTTGCTTCGGATCTGCTAACCATAACAATGTAGCCATTTGCCTTTCATCCTATGCTCCTCTGAACTTCTCCTCCTTTACCGGCCAGCGAGAAAAAGGGGGGGGGGAAAGATGCAGCATCTGGGATCTGTGTGAGGAGATGTTGAATGATCGTGCCAACGGAGCTGGACTGATGTTATCTCTCCTGGAGTTGACACCTAGAAATCCACCGGTTTGAATCACCTGGAAGAACTGCGGGGTGGGGGGGCTGCTTAGGGACATTTTAAAACATCGAATTGTAAGGAAATCCCTCAGATCCTGTCTATCATGCCCGCTATCAGTTTCTTTTAATAAAAGTTCCTGTTGGAAGAGACCGTTTCCAAGAGTTCTGCTTTCTTAAGATGTGGATTGAAGTGGGTCCTTACAAATCGCCTTCTCAGAGAGGACATGAAACGGTTGAAGTCGTTGAGCTCTGGGGCATCGGAATTGTGCAAATTCACCACCCAATCTGCGGCCGGTCCGTCCAGGGTGGATTGCACGATACGGACACGGGCTTTGTCGCTAGGGATGTGCCGCCCATATTCCTCCATGTAGCTGAGGACTTGGGTTAGGAAAAACCCCAAGCGTGTCAGCTCCCCCTTGAATTTCGCGTCCAGCGGCGGGAGTCTTTGAATGTATCAGTGCCTTCACTGTCGGTGGTATTGTCTTCCATCCAGATTGCCATCTGCGGGTCGGCAGGGGGTGGGGGCTGCTGAATCCATGGATAAGTGAAAGAGGTAAGAGAGGGTCTTAAAAAGCCACATTTTTTGGGAGAGGGGACTCCACTGGCCAACCTAGCCCAAAAGGTGCCAGTCAGTTCACCGTGCTTCTCAACACCCCCCTTTGTCAATCTGCATCTGCAGAGGATGCTGACGTGAAGAGACCTGGTCCCCGTAATCTCCAGGAGTCAAGCACGGCTAGAGGGAGCCCTCAGCTTTTCGTCAAGAGGCCAACAAGCTCTCTCTTTTGGGGAGTAAAGTCAATCAGGAAGGAGGCGAGACTTCCGGTGTGCGGGCGACCTCGTCGGACGCAGCTGACAGCTGCCTCCCGCCTGTTTACGCATAAAAGCCGTTTTGACAGCAAGCATCAGCTGTCAAACGGCTTGATACCCTTCCCCCGGGCATAAGGGGATCGGTGAGCTGCCCGGGGTAGGAGTTGAGTTCCCGAGTCGTCCGATGTGGACGATGTAGGTTAGAACTCCTCCGGAGCCCCGAGGATTCTCCGCGATCCAGGACGCCTTCGCTAGGCGAAGCTAGAAGCCGCCGCCACCGCTGCAACTTAAATTGAACTGTGAGTTATTATACGCAGACAAACCGACCCTGGAAGTTTGCTTCTATTCTGGATTTTACTCTAACTTGGAATATTTTGATCTTCCCTATACTTGGGGCGGATTGAGTGAAAGTGAACTTAAAATGGCGTTGGAATGAAACTTTTTAGCAAGAAGAAACGAAAGTAATTTGCATTTCCGGTCTGGAACTTTCACTACTTCTAATACTTTCACTACTTGCTCTGGACTGTGTTAAAAGATTCTTACATAGACTGAAATTTTAAATTGTTAATATGGCTTCGAGAAGAGTGGTGCCCACAATTTCAAAACCAACTACATCTCCGACTCCCCAGCCGCTCCAACCAATTTCTAAGCCGGTTTCCCACCCGCCGCCCCCACCATCTTCTTCACCTCCACCGCCCTCTGGTAAAGAATTACAGGATTTAGTGACTGAAAGTATTAAGCAAATGACAGAGATGCTACAAAAAATGGATGTTAAAATAGAGAATAAGATTGATCAACTAATACAGCAACAGCAAGAATTACTACAGAAACATGAGGGCTTTCGTTTGAATGTGACAATTGCCTTTCAAGGTTTGGCTGAATATGTGGATGGGGTGGCAGAAAGGGTGGAGGAAAATGAACAGAAAGCTGAAGCGAGCGAGCAAAGATTGGAACTTGTAGAGGAGGGTTTGGAAAATGTTAAAGGTGATGTCTTGGTTGCTCAATTTCGGGACATGGAGTATGCAATTCGAATTCGCGGGCTGGCTGAGGATCCAAAAGAAAATCTAAGAGAAGTAATTTCAGAAGCATTGATAAATGCTTTGGCTTGTGGGCAGGAAATTTATGATGAAATAGAACGTGTCTTCAGGGTGAACTCTTGGGTGGCTCGTCAAAGAAACTTGCCAAGAGATGTGGTGGTCTATTTTACAAGAAAAGCGAGACGAAATGAAATAATGCAGCTTTTTTATCAACAAAGATTTAAGGTTTTAAACCAAGACATCATTCTTTTAAAAGAAATCCCAGCGAAAATACTTAAAGCGCGTCGAGACTATGCTTTTTTGGTGCAGGAACTTAAGAATAGACAAATAATTTTTAGATGGGATATACCGGTGGGCATAATCGTAACTGTGGCTGGTAAGCGTTACAGAATCAACTCGGTTAAAAAGGCGAATGATTTTATGGCGTCTGTGTTGCAAGTGGAGCGTCCACCTACATCTCAAAAGACTGATGCAGCTGAGCATTTGATTGTGGACCTCCCTTCTATTTCTGGTGTTAAGGATGCAAATGGGCGTTCAAAAGATGATGGAAAAGAACAAAGGATGACTCGTGCAGCTCACAGACGCAAGGAAAAAGAACAGCAATTGTCAGCCCGCCCGTCTACATCTGACAGCTCGCCACCTGCTACTTCTGAGCCAGTAGGTGGCGCTCGACCCAAGGTCTTTGTTAAGTCTTATGCTTCAAGTATCGCTATAGGATTGAAATCAGTCAATGACTAAAATTTCATCTTGGAATGTGGGGGGGCTTAACACACCCCACAAAAGACGCAAGGTTTTTCATTATTTAAGACATTTTAATAATGACATTATATGTTTA
>NW_015388859.1:25448-27024 GCF_001527695.2 Protobothrops mucrosquamatus
GCTGAATGTGGATTATAAAATTTTTGCAAAAATTTTGGCTAATAGATTGATGCAGATACTGCAATATTATATACATGATGATCAAACTGGTTTTATATCTGGAAGATATATGAAGAATAATATTAGACAAATTGTAAACCTACTGGAATATTTGGACAAGAATAATCAAGTGTCATCGGCTTTCATTTTCCTAGATGCGGAGAAGGCCTTCGACAAATTGGACTGGCAGTTTTTAAATAAAATGTTGGATTATATGAATTTTGGAAATCAATTTAAGACAGCTATAAAAGCGATTTATCAAAAACAATGTGCTCAAATAATTATTAACGGAGACTTGACAGAACTTATAGATATACAAAAAGGTACCAGACAAGGTTGTCCACTCTCTCCATTATTATTTATACTGTCTTTGGAAATCTTGTTGTCCAGAATTAGAGAATCTCCAATGATTAAAGGTTTAAAGATTTCTACTAAAGAATATAAACTTAAAGCTTTTGCTGATGACTTAGTTTTTACATTGACTCAACCAATTGAATCACTGGAATTTCTGCTACAAGAGCTGTACCAGTATGGTAAAGTGGCTGGATTTAAAACCAACGTGAATAAGACTAAAATTCTTACTAAGAATATGATTGCTAGAGATAAAGATCAACTTATGCAAATGTCAGGATTTGAAGTGGTCAATAAAGTCAAATATTTGGGAATTTTTTTGTCATCCTCCAATGCGAAATTGTACCAGAATAATTATGAAAGATTGTGGAAAACGGTACAAAAGGATTTATTAATGTGGAAAAAATTACAGCTTTCTTTGCTGGGTCGTATAGCCGCCATTAAAATGAACATTTTGCCTAAGTTTCTTTTTTCTTTTTTTTTTTCAAAGAAATTTTATTTTTTTTCCATCATAAAAAACAATCATAACATAAGTAAACACAATAACAAGTAAAAACCCCCCACCCCCCCCCAGACTTCCCAAACCTAATCCCAGGATAATATTCATATAAAAGTAAGCAAATACTAATATCTCTAACTCCACAAAATATCTTAATCTACATGAAAAGATAGAAAGAGTAAACAACTAAAAACCTAAATTGTATTCTACCACTCTATGCTTCCTTTGAATATAAACAATCCATCTTCTCCATATTGATAAAAATTGTTCATTCGAATGATTCTTCAAATAAGCCGAAATCTTTGCCATTTCAGCAAGATACGAAACTTTCAATCTCCAGTCTCCCATTGTAGGCAGAATTGGGCTCTTCCAATTTTGGGCTATCAGCAATCGGGCAGCAGCTAAACAATAAAGCATCAAATTTGTTTCTTTTACATCTAAATCTTGCACAATACCTAAAAGAAACAACTGTGGGAGAAAAATAATCATTTTTTAAAAAATTTGCTGTAAGTTCCACCACAATTGTATCCAAAAGGCCTTAATAACCTTACAAGTCCACCACATATGAAAAAAAGTTGCATCTGGATGTCCACACCTCCAACACTTGGATTCATAATTCACATAAATACGAGACATAGTTGAAGGATCCAAGTGCCATCTATAAAACATTTTATAAAAATTCTCACG
>NW_015388859.1:30525-35958 GCF_001527695.2 Protobothrops mucrosquamatus
TGCAGCCCGTTTGCTGATAGCCCAAAATTGGAAGAGCCCAATTCTGCCTACAATGGAAGACTGGAGATTGAAAGTTTCGTATCTTGCTGAAATGGCAAAGATTTCGGCTTATCTGAAGAACCATTCAAATGAACAATTTTTATCAATATGGAGAAGATGGATTGTTTATATTCAAAAGAAGCATAGAGTGGTAGAATACGACTTAGGTTTTTAGATTTTTTTTATTTTGTTTATTCTTTCTATCTTTTCATGTAGATAAGATACTTTGTGGAGTTAGAGATATTAGTATTTGTTTACTTATATATGAATATTATCCTGGGATTAGGTTTGGGAAGTCCGGGGGTGGGTGGGGTTTTTTTACTTGTTACTGTGTTTATTATGCTTATGATTGTTTTTCTTATGATGGAAAATAATAAAAAAAAATTTGAAAAAAAAAAAAAAAAAAGGAAGGAGGCAACCGGCCTCTAGCTTCTCCCGAGCACTTACCAGACTTTCTCCCACTTCCGGCCCACCCAGAAATCTTCGGCCCTCCAAGCCTCCCCAAATGCTACTTCCTCTCCCCGGCTGCGCCTTGCGCCCATCTCCCCTTCATGGCGCGCTATATCGCTCTCGATGCCTCGCTCTTCTTGGCTCAGCCGCTCTCGCCCCGCCCGCTTTGCCTCCCTCCCCTCCCCTCCCTCCCACTATTAGTATTCCACTCCCATCTCTGCTGCTCGCAGAAGCGTTTTTGCTGCAGCGCTTCAGACGGCGTTGGTTGCCTACTTGTGTTGGCTTCTTCCTTGGCAGCCAGGTCGGGTCGCAGCCGCCAGGACCAGTGGGTTCCAGGTCTCTTCTTCGCTTGCTTCCCCTATTCTCTGTCGCCCATTCCCGAAGGCTTTGGCGAGGCTCCAGTTGGGGAGCTCTGCTCCGGAATCTCTATGAAGCCCAAGGATTAAGGGGAACCGGGGAGCCTGCAACCTCGCTCCCCCTCTCTGCCCCCCCCAACTGGGCACGCGGAGGAGGGTACAGCCGTCTGCGCCAACCTTATGAGGAAAAGAGGGGGAGCAGGAGATGCTGTCTCCGCGACGCCCCCCACTTTGGTGAGTGTGGGGACGAAGGGGTGGGGTTTCCCTCCCCCCTCTTTTTGGCGGGTGGAAAAGGGTCATGATCCAGCCCAGCAAAGGGATGAGAAATGATACAGCAGGACGGATGCCCTATCATGAAAGAATATGGATGAAGTAGGGAGTTGAAAAGGTTACATTGGGACAGTGATTTTTTTTGGGGGGGAGGGGGAATAGGGTAGGCTGGAATTAATTGGAATGGAGAAGTGGGATGATGGATGGAAGTTGCTATGGAAACTGCACCAGCTATACCCTGCTCAGTGGCTGAAAGATACTGCTTTCCTACCTCCTCCTTGCCCCCCCCCAGACTTAGCAACCCAATCCCCTTCTGCCCTTCCTAATGCTGCAGGCGAATCTCCCCAATCCAACTACTTTCCACTTAAATTTAAATTTTCTCCATCCCAAAAATCTTCCTAGCAAACATTCATCTGCTGTGTCCTCTATAGAGCTCCCTACCCGCTCAGTTCCCTCCCCGTCATTGCTTGCTCCCATAGCAACATGGGTTGCTTTCCTATCAAGCTGTGCTTAATACTCAGGTCTGATACCACACACCCCTCAATGAGAGGAGGAGGAGGAGGAGGAGGAGGAGGAGGAGGAGGAGGAGGAGGAGGAGGAGAATTCCTCTTGAGGACCCCCATATATCCCCATCTAGGCCAGATTCTAACAAGCATCTCTGGGCTGGCTGCTTCCTATCTTCTTGCTACAAGCCTTCTCTTATTGCCTGTCTGCCAATGGAAGACAATCTCGCTCTTGGGGCCAGAACCCTTTCCTACTTGGATCCCAGTGATGTTCTGGAAGCCACAGATGTTTTTGATGAAATAATCCTGAGAATGTTAGGTTCCAAGAAGAAAAGTACCAAAAAGCAAGTCCAATCCCCAGGGAGGCATCTATTTCACCTTCTGTATCCCCATTATGGAACCCAGATGATACCCTTCAAATGCATGACTTCCATTCCTCCCTACTAGGATGATGGGAGAAGATACTAAATTGGGGAAGTAGGTATGTACTGTAGCTATCAGGAAAGTCCATCTGATCCATCTTCCAATGAGCTAAACTCTCCCCATCCTCTGAGTTTTTGTAGTTTCCTCTTCCTCCATTTACTCAGAACCCCCCTCTTCTCTCACATAAGGATTGCTATTGCCAATTTTTAAATCCCCCCCTCCTCCAGATCTAACTTCAATGCCTCTAATAGTTCACTCCCACCCTGTTTGGACTTGGCTAATTCAAGGCTTCCAGATTCTTCCTGTTTACACTTGACTGGTATTTTACCATATTCCAATATTTTGAAACTGAGTCCATGAGAGCAGTTCTCTGTAGACTACCCTCCCACAATTTTTCATACTCTACCCATTAAAAATCCCCAAATTTCAAATTTTGCTAGCTGTCTTGAATATTTGCCAGTGTTAAAAAAAAAAGCAATGGTAGTAAAACTTTTTTCACTGAGGGGTCCTTGGTGTACTCTGAGCTTGCTTGTTTTCTTGCAGACATTTCATTACCCAAACTAGGTAACATCATCACTAGAACTGATGATGTTACCTAGTTTGGGTAATGAAATGTCTGCAAGAAAACAAGCTCAGAGAGCACCAAGGACCCCTCATGTCAACCCTGAGCTACAAATATTCTCCTTTTATCAGTCCTTCTTTCACTGTTACATACTGGGCATTTGTCTATCCAATTTTCAGAGTCCTGGTCTGTTGTTTTTTTCTCCCACCCTTTCATCAATTCACCATTTTCTTGTAATTATTTTAGTTTTTCTAGCCATAGTGTGTTAAGGATAATCAACATGAAATTCAGTAGTACAGCTGATGAAGAGCTAAAGCTGTGCCTGGATCCTATCACTTAATACTGCAGATGGGAAAACACATGACTGAATGTTCTACCATGCAAGCAGGCTGCATTAACCTGCACACACTTAACCTGATTACTGAATTAACCCATTTTTGGCTTCAGAGAATATAGTATATCATACATTGATCAAAGAGGCTGGATTTGCAAATGGTAATCCACAAACTAATTAGGTAACTAGCCAAGATTAACATGAACCAAGGATAGCATCTAGGCTTTTAATTGATTGGGTCAAATGTATTGTGTGAATCCAGCCTCTGTGTCACAGAGAAAGTTCACCACAAATTATCACCCTGGTATGCTCTTTTGTGGATGCCAAGTCTTAAATGGAGAGGCATTTAATTATGCAATCCTACACCTGTAATCTGAAGTGATTGCATATTTACATGCAATGAAGTTTTCTCTGTATCAGCAGCCTTCTCCAGCCTGATATTCTCCAGATATTTTGGGATAAGAACTCCCAGAAATTAAAGTCAGCATAGCCAAAGGTTAACCTGACCACAGAAATCCCTACCGACATGGCTGTGGAAATTAGGATTTGCAGTCCTAGCACCAGAATGTGGCTTTTAAATCCAGTGATATGCTGGCGCTTAGAACAGCAAGAGCCAATTTAAACAGCAAAACAAGCCCATTGTCAGAAAATTCAGAACTTTTTTCAGGATCCTACGAACACCAGGCCTATGTGGCAAGGCATCCAGGCCATTACAGACTATAAGGTGGCTCCATCGTGTTGTAAGGGTGACACAGACTTTTTAAATGAGCTGAACACATTTTTTAGAAGATTTGAGGCATCAAATAGCACCCCTGCGAGGAAAGCTGTGCCCCATCCTGATGAGCAAGTGCTTAGCTTTGATGTTACCTCTGTCCAGAGGACATTGAGGAAAGTTAACATTCGGCAAGCAGCAGGCCCAGATAGTATCTGTGGGTGTGTTCTTAGGGAATGTGCAGATGAGTTGGTTTGTGTTCTCACAGATATTTTCAATCTTTCATTGCAGCAGGCAGTGGTCCCATCGTGTTTTAAGACTACCATTATTTTGCCAGTGCCAAAAAACTCTACGATTACGGGTCTTAATGATTACCATCCTGTTGCACTTACATCCATCATTATGAAATGTTTTGAAAGGCTGATAAAGGACATTATTGTATCCAGCCTCCCTCCAGCATTTGACTCACTCCAGTTTGCTTACTGTCCAAATCGCTCTACAGAGGATGCTATTTCTTCTGTTCTCCATCTGAACTTGGTGCATTTAGAGGAAAGAAATACTCATGTGCAAATGCTGTTTCTCAACTTTAGTTCAGCATTTAATACAATCATTCCTTAGCATTTAGTACATAATCTGGGCCTTTTAGGCTTTAACACTCCTTTGTACAACTGGATTCTTGATTTTCTTATTGATAGGTCCCAGTATGTGCGAGGTGGGACTAATATTTCTAACACCATGTTTTTGAGCACAGGTTGTCCTCAGGACTGTGTCCTAAGTCCATTGTTCTTTACCCTGTTGACCCATGACTATTGTGCAGGGTTTGCCACCAACCATATTGTGAAGTATGTGGATGATACAACAGTAGTGGGCCTTATTCAGGATGACAATGAGGGTGCTTACTGCAAGGAGGTAGAGGGTTTGGTGAACTGGTGTAATAAAAACAGTCTCGTTTTAAACAGGGAAAACTAAAGAAATCATTGTCGATTTCAGAAAAGGCAGGCACAGCAACACACCTCTGTGTATTACTGATTCAACTGTGGAGGTGGTTAGCAGCATCAGGTTTCTGGGTGTGCAGCTAATGAGTAGACTAGCTTGGTTGCTCAATAGTGAGACACTGATGAAGTGGGCACAGGAGCACCTGCAGTTTCTGGCATATTGCATTACTGTCTGGTTTGGAAGCATTACTGCTTCAGACAAGAAGGCAGTGCAGAGAGTGGCGAGGATGACAAAAAAGATTATTGGTAGTTAACTTCCTTCTATCCAGGACATAGCATATAAGTGATGCTTGAGTAGGGTCTGCAGTATTGTCAGGGACACTATACATCCTCTCCATGACCAGTTTTCCTTGTTATCTTCTGGGAGGAGCCTTCGTGGTATCGGAAGCAGAACATCTAGATTCAGTCACAGCTTTGTTCCATATAGTATCAACCTTGTGAACTCTAAAGTTTCCTCTTTCCGTTATGTATTCAAAATGGACAGCAAGAGATATATATATCTTATCTGTTGGGTGAGGCACCCGGTCTACCAAATATAAATCAGTCTGTTCTGCGTTTCGCTCCAATCTAGGAGCATGTTTTGCAGGCAGACCTCACATACTGTGAACACTGCCCAGGTTCGAATCCCTGAAGGGTGTGACTAGCTGATGAGGGCAAATGAGCCTGAAATAGCTATACTAGTCTCCCACTAACTCTTTGTCAGCAACAAAATTTTGAATATATGTATATGTCTGTGTATATATATATATATATATATATATATATATATATATATATATATATATATAT
>NW_015388859.1:37015-38743 GCF_001527695.2 Protobothrops mucrosquamatus
TGTCCAATGTATGTGGCTGGGCAGATTTTGCATGGTATTTCATAGACTCCTTGGTTTTCTAGCTGGATCCTGTCTTTGGGGTTTCTTAAGATGTTGGCTATTTTTTGGTCGGTGCCGAAGGCTGTCTTGATATTGTGTTTGTGGAGAATTTTGCTGATTTTATCTGTGGTGCCTTTGATGTAGGGGAGGAGGGCGATGTTGTTGTACTATTCTATGTCTCGGTTCTTGGGGGGTGTTTCCCTTTGGATTAGGTTGGTAATTGTATTTCTTTGGAATCCGTTGGAGATTAGTACGTTTGTGAGAGTGTGTAATTCAGTTTTCAGGTGATCTTTGTCGGCTAGGCATTTGGTTCTGGAGATGAGGGTCTTGGCTACGGAGTTGATCTGTGCAGGGTGGTGGTGGGATTGTGCATTTAAGTAGCGGTTGGTGTGTGTTTTTTTCCGGTAGATGGTGTGTCCTAGGGAGCCATTGGGTTTTTTGTAGATTAGGACGTCCAGAAAGGGGAGTTGGTTGTTGGCTTCTATTTCCATCGTGAATTGTATTTTGGGGTGTAGGCTGTTGAGATGTGTGAGGAAGTTTTCCAGTTTTTCTTTCCCGTGTGGCCAAATTACAAAAGTGTCATCTACATATCTGAGCCAGAGTTTGGGTTTGTGTTCAGATTTGTCTAAGGCGTTGGTTTCGAAGTGTTCCATGTATAGGTTTGCGATAACAGGTGAGAGGGGTGATCCCATAGGTGCACCTTCTATCTGTTTGTATCTTTGTCCATTGTGGATGAAGTATGTGTTAGTTAGGCAGTGGTTGGTCAGAGCTAGGATGTGATTTGGGGGGTTGTATTTGTTTTGGATAGCTGTCAAGGCTTCTTTGATAGGCACTTGGGTGAAGAGGGATGTGACATCGAAGCTCACGAGTAGGTTGCTGGGTTGTAGGTTTTGTTTCTTTATTGTTTCTATGAAGTGGAGTGAGTTTTGTACGTGTGAGGAGATGGATTCTATGTAGGGCTGAAGTTGTTTGGCAAGAAATTTGGCAAGATTCTGTAGAGGTGAGCCCTCTACAGAATGAAATTGATTGTGAAGGAACCAAACTAATCTCCAAAACTGAACACCACAACAAGAGAATAATTATGGAAGCCTTCGAAATAGAAAAACACCCCCACAACATGAATAAACGTGATGATACCTCCCGCCTACCAGACATCTGGAAACTAGCCCTAATCAACAAACGAGTCCTAGCCACGAAAACTGACACTGGACCCAGAACAACACAGTACGCCACCACCATTCACCCTCACCAGACCCAAGCCCAAACCCATCCCTCAGATGAAATGCAACCACCATCCAGAATCCAAACCACGACGACATCACCAGCTGCTGCACCTCCCTCTGACCCCCACACAAAGCAAACGGACACATGCCATGAACACAGAGCTAGACCGCAAACTCGGAGCCAAACCAAAGCCTGGTATGCTACATCACAGCCTTCTGCTCTGGACACCACATCACAGAAATCAGGGGGTTACAACGCTAAAGCTCAGGATGTTACAACACAGCCAACCACCCAGGATGTTGCAACACAAAACTCAGGATATCACTACACTAGATCTCAGGATGTAATCACACAATCCATTACCCAGGTCGTTATAACACAAAAGACTAATGGGCACACAGCCAGAGAGAGAGAGAGAGAGAGAGAGAGAGAGAGAGAGAGAGAGAGAGAGAGAGAGAGAGAGAG
>NW_015388859.1:40569-43302 GCF_001527695.2 Protobothrops mucrosquamatus
GAGAGAGAGAGCGAGAGAGAGAGCGAGAGAGAGAGCGAGAGAGAGAGAGAGAGAGAGAGTTATGTATGGGTATGTGTGCCAGTGTGCTCACAGTAAAAACGACAAAGGTTATCTTTTACCTTATATCTTTTATCTTATCTCTTAGCTATCTCTTGAGAGTGTCAGTTTGGGTGAAGTTTCAGTGGTAGCCATGCTAGTCTTTTGCAATAAAAAAAATCCAAAGAAGAGTTGGGACAACTTAAAACAGTGTTTCTCAACCTTGACAATTTTAAGGCATGTGGACTTCAACTCCCAGAATTCTTAAAATTATCAAGGTTGAGAAACACTGACTTAAAAGCTAATGTAAAAGTAGTTAGCACATTACCTTTAGTCTACTTTAGTGTTTCTCAACCTTGGCAACTTGAAGGTGTGTGGACTTCAAATCCCAGAATTCCCCAGCCAGCATCTTCAAGTTGCCAAGGTTGACAAACATTGGTCTACTTTGTGGAAACATTTTTGGTGGGATGTTGCTATAATGGCATTTGAAAGGAATGGCTATATTGCAGTGGCAAATTTATGCCAGAAATTGCTAATATTCATCCACTGGTTACTAAATTAAGCCATTTTCCAGATTTACATAACATATTGAACTGTAAAGTACAGTAACCAAATGTGTTGGATTCAAACAACACCCTAAGTCACAAAATCACAACATCAAATGAATCAGACATTGTTCAAGTATATAGTCTTGTGTGACTACAGCTTGTGTGCATATTTTCCCGAGTTATTGCAAAGATTGAAAGGCATGCTTGGGTCTGGATCTTACATTAATGGAGGGACTTGGGAATAAATATGGGTCCAAGGATTTATGGGATTCACAGAAGGATCTTTCTGAACTCTCTGGGAGGGGCGCTGTAGCAAAATATTCGTCTGAAGTGGCCTTCACCAAGCCAGCTGCCCTCCAGATGTGAGAACCTCCCACAATCTCAAGCTAATATGGTGGTTGTTAAGAATTTTGGGAGTTGCAGTCCAGGCCCTTAAAGAATACCCAGAATGAGAAAGTCTGATCTGGAGGCTTCTTTTCCTTTCTCTTTTATCTTAGTCTATTTGTCAGTGCTAATAACATAAATTTCTCCATATGAGTGAGTGTTCCACTTGCATCTGTCTTGTGTGGCTGCCATATTTAGCAGCAGAGCCCCAAACACAAAGAGCCACTTGAGAGTAACAAGGTGGGAGGGGCTCCTTAAGCATGGACTAAGCATGGAAAACTGATTGCTTGGGACACTTTCAGGGGGCTCCACTTGAGATGAAAAGCAAGAATCCCCTTTACAAATAGGAATATGAATAATATGAATAGAAGGCCAAGGTGGAGGATCTTTGAGTTAGGATCCTATGAAGTTATGTGAAAGTGAAAGGAATGACATTCAAGAATTATATACTATAATACACAGGGCAATACACTGCTTGAAGATAATTGTTTTGCAGTGGGTCAGGGTGAGGTTTTCTACATAGATTGATGAAAAAGAGAATTGGACTGCTGATAAAAGAAGATATAAAGTAGTTACAGGTAGTACTCAAGATATGACCGTAATGTTATATATGTTGACAGCAGCAAAAATACTTTATGTACAAAAATGGAAGGATACTTTGATTCCCACAATGGACGAATAGCTGCAAAAGTTGATGGAGTTAGCAGAGATGGCTAAATTGACTACTTTAATTAAAGAAAAGAACACAATTTTCTTTCTACTTGGAAACTGTTTTTGGACTTTGTGCTTGAGGTGGGAAAAATGAAACTTTGATTTTGGGTTTTGCTGATTAGATAGGTTTGTTATAGAAATGGCTAGTATATATTATTATGTAAGGACCATGCTGTGGGTATGTGCATGTCTCTGTGTGGCACACATTTACAACCTTGAGTGCTGCTGTGGCTCAAGGGGGAAGTGGGGAGTAGCAGAGGTAGAGGCTGTTTTTGCTGCTTAATGTCAGGGCAGACCCTGATGGAGGCATGGTGATGCTTTCAGGATTAATTAGTATTGCAAACAGTTGAATTGTTAACTATGAAGGCTTTGGCCTGTACACATAAATTTGGACCATCTCTTTTAGTGTGTTTGCTTGAGCTCTGTATATATGTATAAAATATAAAACTCTACATAGCTACAGCTACTAGAAAAAGTGGCCTAGAGGATATGCTAGAAACAGTTACCATGGCAATGGGAGCTAGAAAAAAAGGGATGAAAAGGAAAGAGTGAGAACCCTAAGTATATGTTGCCTTGGTTGCTGCTTCTCCTTTTCTCTCTCCAACATTGTGTCCATAAGATACAAGACATTTTATATTAGTCACTGTCAGGTGTAAGTAACCAGGAACAGGAGTTGAGTTCAAAGTACTTCAGGTTTATTACATGTTACCTATACACAAGAATCTGATCTACTAAAGGTCAAGGCAAATTGGCGCTAGATAAGAGGCAATGGAATTCACAGGGGACTGAAATTAGGTCTCTTGTGAGAGCTTATTGACTCCAAACTGATGATGCATTTGACCCCACCTTCAGGCGCTGCCTGGTCATCTACAGTCACTACAACAGGATCAAAAAAGTATTATCTAACCTGGGTCCTCCAAACTGTTGGGCTGCAATAATAATAATAATAATAATAATAATAATAATAATAATAATAATAATAATAATAATAATAATAATAATAATAATAATAATAATAATAATAATAATAGTAAAGTTGGAAGGGACCTTGAAG
>NW_015388859.1:43542-52708 GCF_001527695.2 Protobothrops mucrosquamatus
CTTTGTTGCTCTTCTCTGTACTCTTTCTAAAGTCTCAACATCTTTTTTACATCGCGGTGACCAAAACTGGATGCAGTATTCCAAGTGTGGCCTTACCAAGGCATTGTAAAGTGGTATTAACACTTCACGTGATCTTGATTCTATCCCTCTGTTAATGCAGCCTAGCACTGTGTTGGCCTTTTTGGTAGCTGCAGCACACCAAAAAGGCCAACACAGTGCTAGGCTGCATCCCATTGTCCCCTGCTGATAATGGGAAACATAGCTCAATGCATCTGGAAGTCACCAGTGGAATATGGCTGCACTTTAGGAAAAAGGGAGGAGGGAATTTTGATTCCCCCACCCTCCATGAATAATCTCTATCTTGTCATTGTACGTGTGCTTTATCTGGAATGCTATGGAAGGAACTGTCTCATACAGTATTAAGTGCAGGGAAGGAAACTACAATAAATATGTTATAAAGGATGGTGTGGGATTTGAATAATGTAGGGATGAAAGCGGCTATCTGCCTTTCTGCATGGAATAGGGGATTGGCCTCAATGGATTAAATCACCGCCTATATGGACAGGTACACACAATAAAGTAAGCTAAAATGGGGTTTAAATAGTTTTTGTTTTCAATATTTTATTTTATTCAGAAAGTTAAAATACAAACTCCCCCATAAAAGAAATCTTACCCAAAAAAGCTAAGCAAAACATAAAAAAATGTGCATTAGAAAAGAAAAAAAGACAAATACATATATTGCCCCCAATTGAATACTGATAAGTATATTACAGCAGTAATAATTTCCCCCCTTGCAAAACAGGCCCACAATTTTTAAACTTCTACAAGTCTGTTTACAATCAATTTGACCTATCATCTAACTACTATATATAAAAAAGGTAGTTAACAGGTAAACCAACAGCAAAGTTAAACTTCAAAATTCTCTGTTAACAATCTATTGTATTTAACTTGTAGAAAGTCTACAACAGCTTCTTACCTACCACAAATTACCATGATCCTTATCTCTGATAATCCAGGATCAAATATCCTCATTTGATTCTTAATAATAAAACTTTTGCTTAAGATTTTGATTGTGATCTTTCCCAACAATTGCATCTCATTCCCCAAAGTCATAAGTCTATGTTGTAAGTATCTCCACAGCATTTATTGTTCAGAGAATCTCCCTATAAATAAAAACACAGCATCTCTTGTCAATTGCTTTCTGATCAAATATAATAAATCCATTCTCCAATCTTCATTTTCTTAAGAAAGTCCAATCCATCACTCATCAGTTGTGTCATCTCTGAATCTTTTGTATTTGTGCCCCTTTAAGCCTTCTCCACCAAGCCTGCAATTCTCAAACCAGGCTCCTTTTCCTTCACATCTGCCAGCAACAGATTAGATTTCAGTCCATTTGATTGTAAGTCTAGTTCAGCTGCTGTTATTTGTATCTGGGTGTTGTCTTGGGGTTGATTTAAAACTGTTGTTAATTTATCAAACTTTTTATCCAAGTTTTCAATTAGAGCTTGTAAGTTAAAGAACATTTTTTAAACAGGGCTTTATCTCTTTTTGTAGATATTTTAAAGAATATATAATGTATAGTATTCAAATCCTTGATTTATTGTTATTTGCATTTTAATATAGTCCAAAACTTTTGTAGTTACCGTAAGCTTTCACAAGAAAAGCATAAACAGTTTCACTCTCAAGGACAAGAGAAGTAAATGTACCATAACAATGACCATAGAGAAAAATTGAGATAAAATTTCCCACACTAAAAAGTAGTTAGGAAAAGAAAAGGAAATTTCCCATCAGAAGTTAAAAAAACAAAAGTCCAGAGCTTTTAAAAACTAGTAAAATACAGAATCCTTGTAGTAAAAATCCAATATAAATGTAAGTTAAATCAGATGACTTTCACTACCCAGGTATGAATCCTCTCGCCGTTGACTTCCTTATGGCAAAAGTGAAAGTGATTTAAAACTCCTAAATAAACAGAAAAAAAAGAGTTTGTGTTAAAATCCAGTAAGGGGTTGTAGGACAAGTCAGTATTCAACCAGTCAATTAACCATTGCAAATATAAATAAAAAAGTAAACTTTTAAAACTGTAGTTAAAACCAAAGCATGCTTAAAGATAAACAACAGCTGAAAGGAAAAGATGGAAGACCCAACCCTCCAATTGCTCCTACTGAAAATTACAATCATCAAGATCCCTCTTCCCAGCAGGTACACGATCATTCGAACTTGGGTCATTTCTATTTGCTCCCATTCAAATCTGGGGAATGTGCTGCCAAATAGCCAGCTTTGGCGGCATAATCAGCTGTTGGCAGGAGAGAAAAAGTCACCCCACCGCTTAGCACACCATCTTGGGGGAAGTTCTTTGTGGCACAGTTTGTTGTGGGAACCAGCTTCTCATATTCTTTGTTTGACATTCAAGTTATGTGAATACAATAATTACATTCATTCAACACAATCATTCCTCAGCATCTGGTGAACGAACTGGGCCTGTTAGGTTTTAACACTCCTTTATGTAATTGGATACTTGATTTCCTTATTGATAGGCCCCAGTTTGTGCGAGTTGGAAAGAAAGTTTCCAACTCCATCTCCTTGAGTACTTCCCCACAGGGCTGTGTCCTGAGTCTGCTACTGTTCACCTTGATGACCTACGACTGCTGTGCCAAATCTGCTACAAATCATATTGTGAAGTATGCAAACGACACAGCAGTGGTGGGTCTTATCTGGGATGACAATGAAGATGCTTATAGGGAAGAGGTGAAGGCTCTGGTGGACTGGTGCAATAAAAGTAACCTGGTTCTAAATGTTGATAAAGGAGATCATTGTAGATTTTAGAAAGAGCCGGCATAGTCATATTCCACTCAGTATCTGTTGTGGCTCCGTCTTGTGAGCCCCTCTTATCGGAGGAAGAAGGCTCCGAACATGAAGGAGAGGAGATGGCCAGGCCTCCCTCTCCAGGACCCTCCTCTCTGGCAATGCCTCAGGTGTCTCCCGACGGAGAAGAGATTGACCAGGAGCCAGGTGTTTGAGATTGGCCAGGAGCCAGGTGTTTCGGATAGTGATGAAGATACGTTGTGGCTGGATCCACGCCAGCGTAGGTGCGACAAGCGTGCGCAGCAGAAAAGGAGACGTGCCAGAGATTAAGCTGAGTCACTGGACCACACCCCACAGGCTATAAAAGGGAGGTGGTGGCCATTTGGACTCTGTGACGGACAAAGCTAAATCTCTGGCGAAGTAGTTTGCTGTGGCTTGAATTTCAAACTGTGTGTATTGTTTTTTGTTCTCTGAGTAAAAGTCTTGGCAGGCAGCTACGGAGCTGCTGCCAAGTTTTCTTATCTGTGGATTGGAGTGTGGAGAAGTTATTTAACCCTCGGCTGGCTGTTTGGGTGTGTGTGTCAGACGGGGACAGAACAGTATCAAGGATGCAGCTGTAGAGGTGGTCAACAGTATTAAGTATCTAGGGGTGTAGATAACTAACAATCTGAATTGGTCTCTCCACACGTCATCCTTAGTGAAGCGTGCAAACCAGCGTCTGCATTTCCTGCATCGGATGAGGAGAGCACATCTTTCTCCTTCTGTCCTGGCCACTTTTTACATAGGCATGATTGAGAGCATTTTAACAAACTGCATCAATGTCTGGTTTGGTGGCAGCAGTGCCTCAGATAGAAAGTCCATACAGAGAGTGGTAAGGACAGCCGAGAAGATCATAGGAAGCTCGCTTCCTTGTATTCAGGATGCTGCTTATAAGCACTATGTGCTTAGAGCTCAAAGCATTGTTAGAGACACCACATACCCACTTTATGGTCTGTTTCTGTTGCTCCCCTCTGGGAGGAGGTTTTCAAGTATTTCTAGTAGGACTACCCGATTCCGTAATAGCTTTGTTCCCTATGGCATCCGTCTGGTAAACTCGCAAGATTCGTTTTTCTCGCCATGCACATATATACTGTACATAAACCAAAATAGACTGTGTTGTTTCTCTGTGTCATATAATATATGTGGGTATATGCATAATTCTGTGTTCATTTTTGTCATATTTATGTAGTGTATATTGGAGGTGGTGACCCTTTGAGAGCTGTGTGCAATGAAATTTCATTTTAATGTATGCCAATTAGTGTACATTCAAAGACACAATAAAGTTATTATTCTATTCTATTATTCTATATTTTAGGCTTTAATATGCTGTGTTAACCCAGCATAAATTTTATAATTCTATGCCCAATTAGAATATTGTCAGTCTAGGACAGGGGTGTCAAACTCGCAATGTCATGTGATGTGTCACGACGTATTGTGACTTTTTTTCCATTGCCAGCAATGGGGTGGGCACGGTTTCGCCATGACGCATCCAGCCCGCGGGCCGGCAGTTTGACACCCCTGGTCTAGGACAATGTAGTCTTCTAGCAGCAATCATTTTAGATCTTCAGCTAAGCTCTTACACATAACATATTAAGAGATATATACTGTATTTTTGCAAAACAACAACAGAGATTTGGGATTGAATATGGGGATATCTGCATACAAAGCTTTCATGAAAATGGTCCCCTGCAAGACACAAAACCTTGCACTTTGGCTTTTTCAAGACACCATTTATTAGTTGGGTTGGATTAAGGAGGATTCTCATGGCCTTGAGTCTTCCTTGGCAGCAACAGTAACATATCTCCTGAAAAACTCTAATGGGAAAAGTTTCCCTACGAATTTAATGGCAGTGCTGGAAGCCAGGGAGGCTGCAGACTGCTGGAGATACGATTATATACTAAAAGAGGACATTTAGTTTTTGGCCACCCAATAATCAAGTCAAAAGTTCTCAATGAGAATTTCTCCTGATTTTAATTCTTTGAAATAAGTGCTGATAAAAGTTCTCTTTTATCAAATAGAATGAGAACTTGAACAAGAAAGATGCAGAACTTTTTTCTACCTGACACTAACTACAATAGATTGTCAGGTCTGAAAACTCTCAGATGTTTGTCTAGCTTTCTTCCTTAAATAATGAGACACCAAGCCAGGTAACATTTCCTTTGGAGACTGTTGTTTCCAGACTGTGTCATTGCAAGTATTGTATCAACTGAAATCAATTTGAAATCAACTGAAATTATACAATTTATTCTTGGGTCTCAATTTTATTTTCTCTTGCTTTCCTTGGCCTCTGCAGAATATTTAAAACATTTATTCTTGCTGTTACTGTTATTACAGTCTTATAGCCAACACTACACCAAATGCCAGGACTGTCAGGTAAGGAAATATAAATGGCAATTGATAAGAAAACTGAGGTTACTTCCTCTTTCCCCTGACAGAGCAAAGCTGTAGACCAACTTTCTGTTTTGATCACAGTTCACACACAATATAAAATGGGTCTGTTATTTGGGAATCAGTCAGTTCTCTTGACTTTCCTAGGGGGCTAATTTTACAGCATTTGGGAGGCACTGATTTATGTATGTGCCTATATGTACCTTGAAAGAGGCATCCTTAAAAAAAAAAAAGCATCAAGCCCATTGGAATACATTTATTCCTTACAGGAATATATTGAAATTCCAGGGTTCCTCAAAATGTATTAAACTGAAGGTGATTGGTTGACTACCAAGTAATTTTGGCGAAGGATCTCTCAAGTGGCCAGAAATGAATTGGCCTTCAGAATGGCTACAGAATTGCATTAGTATCCATTACATTTCAGCAAAATTTGACTTTGGGAGAAAGAATCATTACCATTGTAATTGTTATCATTATCCTGAGATTTTTCCACTATGTTCCTAAAAAGAAATTGACTTTTTTTGATCACTTGAACAGGCCCTGAAATAATGTAAGATCTTGAGCAGCTGTTTTTAAGGTGCAGCTAGAGGTAATCCCCGAGTTACGAGCGTTCACTTAACGCTCGTTCGAAGTTATGTGATCAGCACCCCGTAGTGTTTATGAGCAATTCCAGAAATTATGAATATTGCAGCACCACAGCAGTCATTCGCCCTTACGAATGACTGCAGAGGCTCTGCAAAATTCACTCTATCCCTCCCGCTCCCCACAACTGCTTCCCCCTCCCTTCCTGCCGTGCTGGACTCACTTACCTTGCAAAATCTGTCTCCTCTCTACCGCAGTTTCTTTCCCTTTGAGGGAGAGGAGAGTCGGCTGGGAAATGCTTTTCATGCCGACAGTGGAAGCTCCTGGGTGCCGTAATATCATCCAAGTTCAAACACCAATTCTCTGCAAAAGAGATCATGGCCCCCAGAAGCTTCCATTCTGGGGGGGGGAGTGTTTGCTTTGTTTGCATGCCTATGGGGCAAAGCGTGGAATTGGAGTCGGCCGGGTGCAGGAACCAATGCTGTCCATGGCCCAAGTGCACTGCTCGCTTGCGTGTGCCGGCCTTAGTTTGAGGGCAGGAATGAAGCCTTCAACTGAGCAGGGAGGCATCACGGGGCAAGTCCCCTTGCACCTGTGTCCAAGCTGCTGGCAGCGGTAGTGGCAACAACCACCTTAGCAGCCATGATCTCCCCTCCCCAGCCAGCTAGCCACCCCGCCCGACGTACTCCTTGACTGACCGGCCAGTGGCACAAATCCTGGCCACTCCTTGTCGTCCTCCCCACTCAAGCAGCGGCAGCAGCTTGAGTTTCTCTGCTCCATCCGAAAACAAGAAAGTGGAGGCGCAGAGCAGGATTGCTCTCAAGAAGACACAGGTGCGCTGCTTGCTTGCGTGCACCAGCCTTATTGAGAGCAATCCCGCTCTATGCCTCCAGTTCTTTCCACTCGGAGTGGAGAAACTCAAGCTGCTGCCGCTCAAACACTTTTTATCTGAAGGGAGACCTGAGAGAGATTGGAAAGTCTGTGTGATTGCCAGTGGGGTGATTCAGAAATGGAGCGTTCCTTTCCATTTCTGAAGCCCCCCATTGGCAGTAACACAGACCTTCCAATCTCTCTCAAGTCTCCCTTCGGATAAAAAGTGTTTGCGTACCTGTGGGGCTATTCAAAACGCAGGTATTCGCTCCGTGTGCTTTCCCGCTCAGTTGAAAGCTTTGTTCCTACCCTCAAACTAAGGCCAGTGCACGCGAGCGAGCAGCGCACCCTGGCCACGGACAGCATTGGTTCCTGTGCCCGGCCAACTCCAATTCTATGCTTTGCCCCATAGGAATGCAAATGATGCAAACACTTCACCCCCCCAGAATGGAAGCTTCTGGGGGCCATGATCTCTTTTGCAGAGAATTGTTGTTTGAACTCGCGCAATATTATGGCACCCAGGAGCTTCCATTGTCAGCGCGAAAAGCATTTTCAAGCTTTTGCAAGGGGATCAGCCATATTGGACTTAATTCTCACTAACAGAGATGAAATGATAGAAGGTGTTGAAGCCACAGGAACCTGGGGGGGGAGTGATCATGCAGTATTGGAATTCAACATTATGCAGGCACAAGCAATAGAACACACTTAAACTAGAGTCTTGGACTTTAAGAGGGCTAATTCCAATAAACTTAGAGAAAGCTTGGGAAGGATCCCATGGATGACAATCCTCAAGGGGAAAACAACTCAAGAAGCTTGGGAAATTTTGAAAAGTGAGATTATAAAAGCCTAGTCTAGCACAATACCAATGAAGAAGAAAAATATCAGCTCTCAAAAGAAACCAGCATGGTTGCATAAAGAACTCTCTGATAAATTGAAAGACAAAAAGGACAAGTATAACAAGTAGAAAGGGGCACATAACTAAGGCAGAATATCAGCAAATAGCCTAAGCCTGCAAAGATGAAGTGAGGAAAGCTAAGGCTCAAAATGAACTAAGGCTTGTGACAAAAGTCAAAAATAACAAAAAAAAGGTTTTTTCAACATTTAAAAAGCAAGAAAAAAAGTTAAAGAAATGATTGGTCCATTAGTGGGAGAAAGTGGCAAGAAGGTGACAAGCAACAGGGAGAAAGTAGAACTACTCAACTCGTTTTTTGCATTCATATTTACACAAAGGGAAAAAACAGTCCAACCTATCAAAAACAGCACCGTAAAAACAGATTAGAAACACAAGTTAAGATAGACAAGAAAATGGTAAGTGAGCACCTGTCCACCCTAGATGAGTTCAGATCACCAGGACCAGATGGACTACACCCCAAGGTTCTGAAAGAACTGGCAGATGTGATCTCAGAACCACTGAACCAGTGGTGGGATTTAGCCGGTTCACTCATTTTTTGTTGCCCAGGGCCAGAATGCACTTCTGGAAGCAGCATCCACACAGAGAACCGGTTGTTCCCATATTTGAATCCCACCACTGCAGTGAACTATATCTTTCAAAGATCCTGGAGCACTGGGGAACTATCAGAGGCCTGGAAAAGAGCTGATGTAGTTCCCATCTTCAAAAAAGGAAAAAAAATGGATCCAGGAAAATACAGACCTACCAGCCTGACCTCAATACCTGGGAAGATTCTGGAAAAGATAATCGAGCAATGAATCAGCAAACACCTAGAGGCAGACAAAGTCATTACCAAAAGCCAACATGGGTTTGTCAAAAACAGATCATGCCAGACAAATCTTATTGCATTCTTGACCAAGTGACAAAATTAGTGGACCAGAGGAATGCTGTGGATATAATTTACTTGGTCTTCAGTAAGGCATTTGATAAAGTAGATCACAACCTACTAATTGATAAGATAGAAAAATGTGGGTTAGACAGCATCACCACCAGGTGGATTCGTAGCTGGCTGACCAGCGTGTGGTCCTCAATGGAACTGCATCTACATGGAGGGAAGTGAGTAGTGGGGTGCCCCAGGGCTCTGTTCTGGGCCCAGTGCTCTTCAACTTCTTCAACAATGATTTGGATGAGGGGATAGATGGGGAACTCATCAAATTTGCAGACGACACCAAGTTGGCAGGAATAGCCAACACTCCAGAAGACAGGCTTAAGATACAGAAGGATCTTGGCAGACCTGAACATTGGGCACTATCTAACAAAATGAAATTCAATGGTGAAAAAAGTAAGGTTCTACATTTAGGCAAGAAAAACCAAATGCACAGGTATAGTATAGGTGGTATTATTATTATTATTATTATTATTATTATTACTTTAATTTATACCCCGCCCTTCTCCCGAAGGACTCAGGGCGGCTTACAGGCAAATAAAAAACGAAACTATACAATAAATATCTAAAAACAATTAAAATATATATTAAATTAGCCTGTTATTTTTAGAAAAGTTATAAAATCCCTATTAAAATCCCTATACAATCCC